>NC_059351.1:37925000-37977500 GCF_019703515.2 Myxocyprinus asiaticus
CGTTCACACTGCAAGCGTGAGTCGTGAGGTGACTCGTCCCAGACACGGCAGTGAGTGGATAGTTTCGTTGTTGAGCCTATTTTTGCCGTGCAGCTCATGCTGAGCTCAGCGGCTCTGGGTGTAGTACAACACTAGAATAATCAGGAGATTATTGAAAAGACACAAAACCAAATGAAAATAATTCAAACCGAACCTATAGTACACTACAATTTATATGTCTGTATGCAAGTAAACTCAATAAAATTACTTAATAAAGGAAATAATTTAATAAACTGCCAGAACTTTTACCATTCTGTGTATACAGGTGTACAGAATAGACACAACATTAACCAATCACAATCAAGTGTGCTGATAAAGATGAAGTGCAAGTGACTGCCTGCTGTTGTCCTTGATGCAGCAATAACCTCAGCTTATTATGACCTTATTAATGAAAAAAAATAAAAATGACGTAGGACCCCATAGATAACTTTATTTTCTGCGCAGAGGTGCTGCTGTTTCTCGCGGAAGAAACACGACCAATATGAACATCCAACGCGACTGCCTCATTCACACTATGCCCACGGGGATGTGTGAACCCGGCGTCAGTCTTAATTGTGGTCCTCAGTCTTTATCGTGCACACACTGGGTCTCACTCAAACAGTTTCGCTTTTGAAACGGATTCAGATGTAAGTCAGGGGGCATTTTTGCGCAATGCGAAGAGATACAGCAGCTTGCCACTCGCCCTCTTGCGTGCAAAGTCCCCATTCTCCGTACAGTAAATCTGTATTGCACGCAATGAAGTGTGCACTGCTACACACAATCTGTTTCTGTGCCAGGATGTACACTTGACTCAAGTGAGTACCTCCTGAAAATGTATACAGTATATGCCAATGTTAGCCACAGAAAGTGGGGAAAAACTTTAGTGAAGTTTTGCCCATTGTACATAAGTGCCTGGATTTATTCCTGGCAGGCAGCAGATGCCCTAAACTTGCCCCCACCCTAATCAGAGCCAATAAAGGCGGTTTTGTATGGGACACAGACACCGCGTTTACCTATTCGTTTTCAATGAGAATGAGGTGGCTGGCAGCAAAACGGAGGCAGCAGTCTAAGCGGCGCACACCATGCAAGATAAAAAAAAATTCTCTCTCTGTGGCTGCCGCTTGTCACTGACCAATCAGAGCCGAATTTATTCACAATCAATCAAATGACACTTAGCATTTATGTAGTCAAAAACAACATGGAGATAAAAATACTTGCTGTTGCTGAATTTCCTGAGCTATATAATGCTTCTTTGAGCATTTATTGAGACATACATATGAAAACAGCCTCATGAAAAGCTGTGAGTGGACGAATCGCTTTACCAGGTGAAGAGGGACAGCGGAAGCATGTGTGGCTTACGTTTGCAAAATAGACAACTGTGCGATGTATAAAAATGTGCCATGGACCGTATACATTGATTTTTTTTCTTCTACAACATGTGTCTGAAACATTAACATTAGATAAACAGAAAATACAATTGACCAGGCGGTTATTGGCAGAATGTTTTGTAGATTTTGAATGTAGCCCTCCCATTTTAATTATTGATGTGATGTTATTTATACTATACCAATTTGCCAATAAAAATGTGAAGTAACATGCAGTCTGTTTCTTTAGTCATTAAAACACGTGTGGAAATTATCAAATGTGGAGACAGGTGGCAAGAAGCCATCATCAATATTTACAATTACATTGTTTAGCCTTGATATTATAATTTTACATTAATATAAAAAGCTTATTACAATATTTGTAGTTATAAAACATTTTATGAAAAAAAAAACAAGTGGCATTTTATTTAAGTGCAATCACTTTTATTTATTCACATGAAAACGAATACACTATTAACCGTAATTGCCTCATAGATGCAGTATCTGAGCTGAAGCAGTGGGTGGCATTATTGCACTACTACTGGCGTGTTTCACACCACTTCTCTTGTGAATGGAAAACGCCTGTACAAACAAGAAGCGGCAAAATTGCAAGCAAAGTGTGCTGCCCATCATGTCCGGTGTAAAACCGCCTAAAGGCTAAGTAGCCTGCCAGAAACAACTCGGTACACCTTTCTCTTATCTTGTGAAGTTTCAGGAAGTAAAAAACACATTTCATTGATTGTGTAATAATTTTTTAATTATACCCATTTGTGCATGGAACTACTTTCTTACGCAATGGATCAGAATCTGCCGTTGCTGCTTCAAACCAAATGATGCGTCCAACTCTTCGTTAGTAATTCAAAAATGTCACTTCAGAAATAGTATCATGACTTGTGCTGTTTCTACCAAGTTATTGGTGTGTGTGTGTGTGCGAGAGAGAGGAATAGAGAGACGGAGTGTGTGCAGTCACCTGTTGCCACACCCAAGCAGAGATGCTGTCAGCTTTCTGAAGGTCAGCTTTCTCAGGTATTTCTCCCTATTTGTGCAAGAGTTATTCACTATATAAACCGCAACCTTCTCTGCCATTTTGAACGCCTTGAGATATGTAATTGATCTGTCTGTTGTGTCTCTCAGCTGTGATGAGCCTTAATGCTGAAGTTGTTCTTTTAAAGCAGTTTAAAGTTATTTTCCAGCTTTAGTAGTGTAGTAGTAATGCAAGCGATCACGGAGCGCTGTTGTATGTAAACACTGGCAGATGCGGATTCACTTCACGTCACCTAACTGGCTCATATTACACACAAAAATGATCTTTGGCACCACCTGCTGGCTAACATATGTAATGTAAAAAAAAAAAATACATGTCAGTAGCTCTTAACACATATGCACTACTCTTACACTTTAGATTAGAACAGCATGAACACAAATGGAGTGATACACACAGTGAAGTGTCCAAGCGCTGATGGTGTGAGCCCATCAGTGCTCATGAAACGCCTCTCGTCCAATCAGATTCGAGGACCAGAACTAACTGTTGTATATATACACACACACACACACACACACACACACACACACACACACACACACACACACACACACACACACACACAAGGGCTGCCAATCTATAACTATAAACTATAAACTTGTCAAAACTATAGTTTGCTAATATGAAATCTGTGGAGTGTTTAAAAAAATTGTTTTAATGATTTCAACCTAAGTGTATGTACATTTCTGACTTCAAAGTTTACATATACTTAGGTTGAAGTCATTAAAACTAATTTTTTAACCACTCCACAGATTTCATATTAGCAAACTATAGTTTTGGCAAGTCGTTTAGGATATCTACTTTGTGCGTGACACAAGTAATTTTTCCAACAATTGTTTACAAACTGATTGTTTCACTTTTAATTGACTATGTCAAAATTCCAGTGGGTCAGAAATTTATATACACTAACTTAACTGTGCCTTTAAACAGCTTGGAAAATTCCAGAAAATGATGTCAAGCGTTTAGACAATAAGCCAGTTAGCTTCTGATAGGAGGTGTACTGAATTGGAGGTGTACCTGTTGATGTATTTTAAGATCTACCTTCAAACTCAGTGCCTCTTTGCTTGACATCATGGGAAAATCAAAAGAAATCAGCCAAGAAAAAAAAAAGAAAAAGAAAGAATGTGGACCTCCACAAGTCTGGTTCATCCTTGGGAGTAATTTCTAAATGCCTGAAGGTACCATGTTCATCTGTACAAACAGTAGTATGCAAGTATAAACACCATGGGACCACACAGCCATCATACCGCTCAGGAAGGAGATGCATTCTGTCTCCTAGAGATGAACATAGTTTGGTGCAAAAAGTGAAAATCAATCCCAGAACAACAGCAAAGGACCTTGTGAAGATGCTGGAGGAAACAGGTAGACATGTATCTATATACACAGTAAAACGAGTCCTATATCGACATAGCCCAAAAGGCTGCTCAGCAAGGAAGAAGCCACTGCTCCAAAATTGCCATAAAAAAGCCAGACTACAGTTTGCAAGTGCACATGGGGACAAAGATCTTACTTTTTGGAGAAATTTCCTCTGGTCTGATGAAACAAAAATGGAACTTTTTGTCCATAATGACCATCGTCATGTTTGGAGGAAAAATGGTGAGGCTTGCAAGCTGAAGAACACCATCCCAACTGTGAAGCATGGGGGTGGCAGCATCATGTTGTGGGGGAGCTTTGCTACAGGAGGGACTGGTGAACTTCACAAAATAGATGGCATCATGAGAAAGGAAAATTATGTGGATATATTGAAGCAACATCTCAAGACATCAGTCAGGAAGTTAAAGCTCGGTCGCAAATGGGTCTTCCAAATGGACAATGACCCCAAGCATAACTCCATAGTTGTGGCAAAATGGCTTAAGGACAACAAAGTCAAGGTATTGGAGTGGCCATCACAAAGCCCTGATGTCAATCTGATAGAAAATTTGTGGGCAGAACTGAAAAAGCATGTGTGAACAACAAGGCCTACAAACCTGACTCAGTTACACCAGTTCTGTCTGGAGGAATGGGCCAAAATTCCAGCAACTTGTGAGAAGCTTGTGAAAGGCTACCCAAAAATGATTTACCCAAGTTAAACAATTTAAAGGCAATGCTACCAAATACTAACAAATTGAATGTAAACTTCTGACTTCAATATATATATATATATATATATATATATATATATATATATATATATATATATATATATATATATATACACACACACACACACACACACACACACACACACACTGGCAGCCAAATGTTTGGAATAATGTACAGAATTTGCTCTTATGGAAATAAATTGGTACTTTTATTCACCAAAGTGGCATTCAGCTGATCACAATGTATAGTCAGGACTTAAGTAATGTGAAAAAGTACTATTACAATTAAAAAAAAAAAAAAAAAAAGACTTCAAAGAGTTCTCATAAAAAAATTCTCCACGTGCAGCAATGACAGCTTTGCAGATCCTTGGCATTCTAGCTGTCAATTTGTCCAGATGCTCAGATGACATTTCAACCCACGCTTCCTGTAGCACTTGCCATAGATGTGGCTGTCTTGTCGGGCACTTCTCATGCACCTTACAGTCTAGCTGATTCCACAAAAGCTCAGTGGGGTTAAGATCAATAATACTCTTTTCCAATGATCTGTTGTTCAACGTCTATGTTTCTTTGCCCACTCTAACCTTTTCTTTTTGTTTTTCTGTTTCAAAAGTTGCTTTTTCTTTCAATTCTTCCCATAAGGCCTGCACCCCTGAGTCTTCTCTTTACTGGTGTACATGATACTGGTGTTGAGCGGGTAGAATTCAATGAAGCTGTCAGCTGAGGATATGTGAGGCATCTATTTCTCAAACTAGAGACTCTGATGTACTTATCGTCTTGTTTAGTTGTACATCTGGCCTTCCACATCTCTTTCTGTCCTTGTTAGAGCCAGTTGTCCTTTGTCTTTGAAGACTGTAGTGTACACCTTTGTATGAAATCTTAAATTTTTTGTCAATTTCAAGTATTGTATAGCCTTCATTCCTCAAACAATGACTGACTGACGAGTTTCTAGAGAAAACTGTTTTTTTTTTTTTTTGCCATTTCTGACCTAATATTGACCTTACGTGATGCCAGTCTATTGCATACTGTGGCAACTCAAAAACAAACACAAATACAATGGTAAGCTTCATTAAACGATATATATATATATATAATTATATATATATATAATTTTTTTTATTTATTTTTTTTGTTTTTTTTTTTTTATTTACTTCCATTTTCCAAAAAACAAAAGCGTGATTTTATGAGTGAAATATCTGAGCTTGTATTAATTTGTCCTCATTGTACATGTGTGTGCAATGTGTGCACAGGTGCCCCTGTCTGTCGGTGTATTTGTGTGTCTGATTTTTTATGTCCGAATGATGAAGTTCTGGAGGAGTGATGAAATCTATCTGCATTAATTTGCTGCCATAGATACACAGTCTGAGTGGTTGCCAGGGTGATGGGGTTCTGACCTAGAGAGGCATGGGAGGGATTGACCCATGTCAGAGCACATTTGCTGCTTTTGACACATCAACCATGGCTTTCCACTCTGCCGCTGTCTCTCAGGTGTCTTCAAGGCTGCCTTCGTCCCTGTGCCGCTTCTTTGTGAGCCCTCCCCATGTCAGCCCTCATTTTTCCCACCATCCTTTCACCCTGGCATAGAATCATTTTTTCTTGTTTTCTGCTGGAGTTCCACTGTCTCGCTCTCAATCTCAATCCTGCCCAATTTTTTGGGTGGGGTGGGTTAGTGCTGTGCGTGGTACGGATGCCCCTTGTTTCCTCACCTTAGGTGGGGTGAATACCAAAGCTATTGCCCTACACCCCATAGTCATCTCGGCTGTAGTTAGGGCAGCCCAAACAAGAGCCCAGCAAGAGGGGCGTCCTCGGTGAGATGTCCCCCTCTGTTTGACATGTACACAAAGGCGCTGACCCCTCCGACGCTTCTCTCTCTATCTCACCGTCTCAGCGTCAGTATACTTCACACAACAGCTGTTGTCAGCTGGGCAGAGCTTGCCCTTAACTTTCAAACCCATGTAGATGGGATCAGCCATTATTATTTTAGAATATAGTATATTTTCCAAACAGACTGGCTTGTGTAAGATATGTCGTTGCTGTCAGCGGGAAGATGCTGTTGTCATGGAAGCAAAAGGGGAATACTCAGCGGTAAGAGTGACTAACTTTTATTAGCAAATATAATACAGTTCAAAGGATTGCTTTCTTTGTTATATTTATTGATTTATTGTAATGACCTTGAACCTTTCATGCTGATATTGAGAGTATGTCTATAGTGAACATATGTCTTGGGAAGCACTGCAAAATTCAAACTCACACTCAACAAACACACAAAACTGGGCAGTAATTAACTAGAAGTAGCGTCACTACTAATTTAAAGTAACTACATTGTTGAGTAGCATGAAAATATGTTTTGAGTAGCATGAAAATATGTTTTGAAAACAGTATTTTCACAATAGTGTACACGATACATTTTCCAGTGATAGCGGTGTAGCCTCACAAAATGGCAAGTGAGCTTAGGAATTAATAAAAAAAAAATATATATATGTATGCATATATATATATATACATATATATATATATATATATATATATATATATATATATATATATATATATATATATATATTACCTAATGTTTAGGTCCTAAACTGTCCTCTCTCTCTCTCTATCTCTCTCTCTTGTATTGCTGGAAAATCCAAATCATTTAAGTGAATTGGTTCTTTTTGATGGCTCATTTAAGTCCGCACAAATGATTCACATTCATGTAAGTCTCCGTACAGCTTTAAAGTGACTTTGACAGAAGTTTTTATGTGTTTTTTTTTTTATTATTTATTTATTTTTATAATTGCTGCTGTTTGTTACCATTTTGGAGTCAACTACTGTATGTTAAATAGGGTTTCTTTCTAAGTGTATTAGTTTATATTCAGAACAAATAAATATTATTATTTTTATCACCATTAAAAAAATTTTTTTTTTAAATATATATATATACACACACACACACACACTACCGGTCAAAAGTTTTGAAACACTTATTCTTTGTTATAATTTGTTATTTTTTTTCACATTTTAGAATAATAGTAAAGTCATCAAAACGATGGAATAACATAAATGGAACTATGGGAATTATGTTGTGACTAAACAAAATCCAAAATAAATCAAAACTATGTTATATTTTAGCATCTTCAAAGTAGTCACCCTTTGCCTAGAATTTACTCGACATTTTCTCAACCAACTTTTTGAGGTATCACCCTGGAATGCTTTTTAACAGTATTGAAGGAGTTCCCATCTATGTTGGGCACTTATTGGCTGCTTTTCTTTATTATTTGGTCCAAGTCATCAATTTCAAAACTTAGTTTTTTGTTTTTTGTTTTTTTTGTTTTTTGTGAAAAAAAAAAAAATTATATGGTGGCACAATTATATTTTTGTCTACAAAACTAATTTCAAACATTTAAGCATATGCCTTCAGATCAAAAGATTTTTAAGATCATGAGAAACATTTCAGTCAAGTGTTTCAAAACTTTTGACCGGTAGTGTATATTGCTTTAATCTAGTTAGCTACTTATTGTTAGTAAACTGTACTGTAGCTAGCTAGTTTTATTTATTAATTTATTATTTTTTGGAAGAGCACCTTCACTGTGCTTTAGTTTAATTGCTTTAAACTATGAGAAGCTTTTAGCTTGGGAAGCTACAGTTTCAAAGTATCTTCCCCAACACTGCAAACACAGACATACACACATGCATTTTGTCATCATGATTGACCCACATAGTCATACTATATATTGTTTGATTCCTTTTAAACCATTCAGCAGCATGAAATCTGCATGCATTTGCAGTGATAGATGTGAGACCGGCAACATTTTACATGTGTAACTACTTTGTAAGGGAATTTTTGGCATGTGACTTCAATGCTTTGACAGTGAAAGTAGGTTAAGATGTAATATTCTGCTCACTTAGCAAAAATGCAGTAGCGGGGGGGGGTCTTAAGGAGTAAATTTGGAAATCAACCTGCTGAAATATACATAATGTTTCCATCTCTGCTCAGCTGATATACAGCCATTAGAGGGCACAGTTGGCTCTCCACAGCAGGACTACATGGTGCCCTCCACCCCACCCCTCGTGTCTCTCCCTTTATCCATCTCCCTCTCACTCTCATCTGTTTTCATTTAGAGAAAGAGACTGGGGAACTGAGGGATATGATCTGCTGTTTACATTCTATGTTTCAAATATATGCTTGTCGCAAATCTCCCGCACATTTCACTGTGGGGTTTACACTGCCTTTTTACTAACAGAGATGGAATTCAGATTTGTAAGGGGCTCATGTCCCGGCACAAAAGACCTGTTTACTCTTGGCTGAAACAGGCTCCAATTTACACCTAAGTGTGAAAACCTTGAGCCAAGGAGATTTGTTGTGTCGCAGAAAATGCTGTATCTGTGTCGCACACAGACACACACGTGGTTGCTCTGGTATGGGGATATTGCCTGAACAGTTTGAAGACGAGCTGCTTTCCTTTTTTCTTCCTTTTCTGCTTATTGTTCTTGTTTCATTCCATTTATTTATCCACTTCAGTTCTAATTGAACTAAAATATAATTTAATATAAAACTTCTAAACACTGAACTTGCAAATCATTTTAAAAAGTAATATATTTATTTAACTTTCAATACTCACTATGTTCTTAGCAGGCCTGGTCCCAGATCAAAATTGTTGTGGGTGCTTCTGAAAATAGTGGGGGTACTCTGTATAAAGAGAAGACATAGTATAATTAGTTGTTTTTAGATGAAATCATGTTTAATGCTACCAAAGCAATTTTTATTTATTTATTTTTAATTTATTTATTTATTTATTTTTACAATCATTAATAGCTACTGTACATTTTCACTGTGCTTGAATGTAGCAAGCGATATCGGAAGAAAGATGTTATCCAAACTGCTGATCTAGAGTCAGTTTTCAAGTTTCACTAATAGTTAATGTTTGGCTTTGGGACACTGATCCTAGACCAGCAGTTATGGGCCGCTTTATCCCGGAGCAGAAATCGGATGCAACAGTTGGTGAATTGATTGCGATAATTCTGCATTTAATTCTGTAAGCGCGAGCGGAGGTCGTAACTAATTAAATGCTTATATGTACTTTGAAAGCAGAATGCTGTGCTGCAAATGAACCCTTATGTGGTGTTTGGGTCAAATTGACCCATTTCAAATTTTTACTAAAATAAAAATGATACAAGGATAACATTTTTCAGCCTGAAACTCCATGGCCTTGGCTTATTTTCTGTGAAGAACATGTAAAAAAAAAAAAAAAAAAAGAAAGAAAAATCATTGAGTACACATGCTACAATGTCCCCACACATTCATGTCCTTCATACGATGTTCAGGTCAATTTGACCCGCATACACACAGAGACACACAGACAGACACACAGAAACATGCACACACACACACACACACACACACACGCACACACGCACACACACATGTTAGTGCAGCTATCATTATGAGGAGTCTCCATATATATAATGGTGTGTCTATTGTACAGTTTTTATACTGTACAAACTATATATTCTATCCCCTAACCCTAACCGTACCCCTAAACCTAACCCTCACAAAAAACTTTCTGCATTTTTACATTTTCAATAAAACATCATTTAGTATGATTTTTAAGTGATTTAAATTATGGGGACACTAGAAATGTCCTCATAAACCACATTTATAGCATAATACCCTTGTAATTACCAGTTTGTAACCTAAAAAAAAGTCCTTGTAAACCACTTAAACCTGCCCACACACACACACACACACACACACCACTCACTCACACATAGAGAGAGAGAGAGCACACACACACACAGATAGAGAGAGAGACATACACACACATACGCCTGCTACATTGTTACAATGTAGAAGCCGTCTGCTCCTGCTTTCCCGCTCTCTTTACCCTCTGTAGTGTGGGAACCTCTTGAGTCATACAAGCCAACAATAAAGTCTCTACGACATTCTGATCCTGAGATACACATCTAAGCGATGTGGAATAGAAGTCAATGGGACTGGTTGCTAGGGTGCTCTAAATGGTTGCTAGGGAGTGGTTAATCATTAAACAGAGTGATTCTTATTGGCTGCTTATTAACCTGACTCAAATCCGCAAGTCTCTAAGACATTCTGTTCTGAAGAAATCCAAGTCTTTATTATAGTGTATTTTTTACATAAATTATAACTTTATCACAAAAAACTAATGACACTTCCATTGTTAAATGTGATCTAGCAGAGATTAATTGCAAACATTAATCATATATGTTATCTATATTGTTTGGAATTGAGATAAAGGCAATATATCCTAAGGAGTTTTTTTATGTACATTTTTATTTCTGTAAATGGTTTAAAACCCCAATAATGTCCTGGGTCAATTTGACCCAAACAGTACCAAAGGGTCCAAAAAGTGAACACCACACAAGGGTTAAGGTACTGATTTGCAAAATAATACATGTTTATTAGTTTTGATGCAGGGATTTTGTGTATGCATTCGCTGGGATTCAAGATAAGCTACTTTGCCAATGTACGATATTATTATGCTAACACATTCAATTGAGGGTGCTCTAATGTTCATTTAAGGGTGCTTAGCACCCTCAGACACCCCCGTAGAACTGGGCCTGGTCCTTAGCATTAGCAGGAACAACAGTTCCTTAAACTGTTGCAACGCATAAATACTACAAAGATAAATGTATGCAGTTTGCTCATTGATTATGTTTAGAAATGTGGCTTGATGAAGTTTCTGTTTATTTGCGCATATAGAGTTTAAAAAGAGCTAGGACTCCAGCTAAGACATAAATAAGAATCATGTTGTCTTGATAGGTTTGTGACATTCGCCTGTATGAGGTAACTGAAACATTATGTTCAGACATTTCTGTTTTCCCTCAACTACTTTCAATTACACATGCTTTTCTTTTTCTTAATTGTGACTACAGCCTGTTTCATAGGGTTTTCACTAATTATTTAATTGTTGCCCCATTTGTGATAATTGGCCATCTGAACAAGAAGACATTCATGCTTGTGGCAGATTTGAGCCCATCGCAGGCATGTCTCTCTCTCTCTCTCTCTCTCTCTCTCGCTCTTTCACTCTCTCTATCTATCTATCTATCTATCTCTCTTTCTCGTTCTATCTCTCTCTCTCCCATCATACTTTATTGGCATGAAGAATAATTGGAAACTTGTGTTTTACACAAAGAACAATCAAAACAATAAGATGTATGTTAAGGACAATCATAATAGCGATAAATAGGTTAAAAAGAATGTATTATAACAATAATACATTATAATATTAATGATAAAGCAAAACAAAACCATAGTAAATTAAGTGTAACAAAAGAGACAGTTAGGCAAGGCAAGGTAGAATATTCGCTCCCCCCTCATACTATGACAGGCAAACACGTACATGGTGCTACACGCTTGTCCTTGTGTTTCTCTAATAGGTAGGGAATACTTTCATTGTATGGCATGTTGTCAAATTCAGTATATATTTGTTTAATTTTGTTGGGGTTCTATTCACGGATTCCACTGTTCTCTGTGCATTCACTCAGGAAATGTACAGTAGGTCTGTCTTGATGTTGTTTTGTCAGCATTATGTGCACAGCCTTTTATCTTGTGGCAGTCATGTTTTTTCTTTGCCTACCCATTTCTATACCTCTGTCTAAACAAATATTTTTGTGAGGTTCAAGCTACTGTGCACATACATGTATTTACTGCTTTTAGAAGGTTTTTTGTTTAGAAGGTTTTTGGTTTTCCTGTCTCTCTTTCCATCTTTTCGTCTGTTCAATGTGCCTCTCTCTATAGTAAAACTGGGGGTAATAGCACCCATGTTGGTGCGAATAATTTGATTGGTTGGCTCCTCCAAGTGATTGCTGATGCTGTTTTTCCCTCCTTGCTACCAAATGGGTTGCTGGGGAGGGGGTATTTAACCGAAATCACACGGCAAGCCAATGAGGCGCTGGCATGCCAGATCAGGCTATGAAGGTGGATTTTGGGTAGAGAGGGTGGTATTCAATGTGCCGTTAAAGTAGGCCTCCATCCCAGTGCCCCAGCTGTGAGACGCCAAGAGCTGAATAGGGCCGATTTCACAATCCTTTCAATTAAAATCACAACATAATCCGTCCCGCAACCTCTCCAGCAAATATCCTCTACTTCATTTTCTTTTTTGTAGAGTCTGAAATCCAGTTACCAAAAGATGTGTCTAGCATTGAAATGTTTTGATTCATGTTGACTTCTGCATTGAGTATACATTGTTTGTGACAATGAAAGCTAATGAACACCTGCAATATGTTATATGTTTTCATAAAACAACTGTTAAATTGGATAGTTCATTAAAAAAAAAAAAAATTTTATTTTTCAAAACTCTTGACTTTCTTGTGTTGTAAAAGGATATGTTAGGCAGAATGTTAGCCTAAATCAACATTCACGTTTATTGTGTTATTTTTCTATATGCAATAAAAATGCATGGTGACTACTTTTCTGACTAACGTCTCCTTTTGTGTTCCACGTAAGAAAGAAAGTCTAAATGATGACAACATTTTCAGTTTGGGGTGAACTATCCATTTAAGGTCTTGGTAAAATCAGGGCTCATGTTTTACTCTTGTGATTGTCTTAAAATGGGCCAGAATCTTTCAGGGGAGAATGCGAGCTCTTAATTTGCTTGGGTGGACTAGACAGTCCCAAAGGGAGATGGACTGAGAGTTATGGTTCTGTATCAGCATTCATTTATTTGTGGATGAAGACAGGATAATCCGTTTTCAAACCGCTATGCATGCTTGCCATGAAAATGGAAGCAATGAGGGAGGTTGGTGAGAAGATGAGACATTGTTTGAAAGATATACTGGACATTCTTTTAAAAATGCTAGATCAATTATAATCAAATGATAAAGTAAATAAAGAGTGCCAATTGCATCAATTGAATTATGTGTCCTTAAAAAAGAAATGTACTGTAGCCAAAAATGTATTTAACGAAGGTCTCACTGCATTGACCTCTGGTGTTAATGTATCTTTTAATTGGATTTAGAAAAAGAAAAAAAGGCCGCCTGAAATAGGCAGTCATATCTTGTAAGCTAGCCTTATTTATCTCAGCTCGCTTTCTTTAGCAGTTGTCCCTCATTTTATCGTTTCTTTCGCTCTCATGTTCTCTGCTTCTCACGTCTTATTCAATTGGACAGGTCAGCAACACCTTCTTACGAGTTGCGGGGCGAAAGTGACACAAGCAATTTGCAACTGAATCTTTGCACCATTAGAGAAATAAGGCAAGTGTGATCAGTAGTATAAATAGTACTTGTTATTCTATGTAATAAGGTTACTTCTGATTGCTTCCAGGTGCATGAGACAGACAGTAGAAGCCTGAAGGAAATTCAAGCCTTCAGCGCTTCTCCCAGCAGTGTTTGGTTGAGAAAAACAGATTGTCATTTCAGTCCATTTTTTCTCCCCTCTTTTCTAATGCTCTGTAACTCATATGATTAACCTGCGAGTCCCACCTCAGCCCGGCGTGGATCATGTCTAGGGATCGTTTCAGGCACAGTACCCTAATGGATAAAACATCCCCCATCGCCAAATGCAGGGGATTCCAGCCTAAGTTGTAAACATGTAAAAATGAAGATGATTGTAATTGAAATTGTTTTTATGGACTACTAATGAACTGAAACGTTTGGCTTCCGGAAAAAAGGAGACAGGAAAGTGAGAGGAAGGAAAGACGGAAAAATAAATAAATAAAACGAGAAAGCAAAAAGTAGCAGTTCTTGCATTGTGTATGGTTAGGAGCGCTCTGTTTATAGTGTTCACATGTAGATGGTGTGTGTGGTTCGCGCTGTCAATACCAAGTTCAAGCAAATTAAACCAGCATGGTCTGACACACTGCTATTTGTCTGCTTAAAATAAAAAAATAAAAAAGGCTGACCAGCCGACTGTATATTATCCCACTTATTTCACTGCTACTTACCAATAAAATAATAAATTTAAAAAAACTTGAAATATTAATGTTTTTTTTTTTTTATTTATTTTTTAATTTTTATTTTTATTTTATTTGAGAGGTAAGAAAGGCTAAGTGATATGAGACATACACTAGCACAGCTCTGCAGGGTCAACAGTCGATTATACAGTTTTGTGGTCAGTATAGATACAGTTGGCAATGTGTCTTTGCACTTTTTGTACTTCAAATTAAGATATGTTGTTATATATCTACAGCAGGCATACACATTTAAATGTGATATTCCATAGCTGTCTTTTGTCATATTGTCCATGAATTGCTTGTATTCAAAGCAGTCTGCTTTTAGCTTCATTATACAATTGACTGAAGAAAAGAATATGTTATTTCACCTAATTTTCTGCTATAAATGAATTATTAACTATGGTATATAGTCAAGTACCAAATGCCTTTTGCAAGGCATTTACCCAGAACTCCATGTGTAAAACAAATATGGAATATTGCCTACACTAAACCACAAAAATGAACCTATTAGGAACAGTCACAATGGGTCGTCTTCATGTTTCTGTGACAGGTATAGCTCCAGTGAGAGATGGTGACTGGCTTGTATGATGCTGCAAGTGACAAGTGAAATATTTATGGCTTGTATTTTTATTTATTTATTTATTTATTCACAATTCACTCGAATTTGGCAAGTGTGACAAAGTTATTTTAGACCTTAGCCATGTAATTGCAAGAGTTAGATACAGTACTTTAGACTATTTGTTTCAAGAGTGTTTTAAGTAAAAGAGCACACGTTGCTGTGTACATTTGCTAATACAGATCAATTCTCATTTTAATAACTAAGTAAAAAACTAAAGTTTTTGTTTGGAAATATAACTTTTAAAAAACTTTATATATAAAGTATATATATATATACTTTATATATAAAGTTTATATTATATACTTTATATAATAAAGTAGTATTTTATATATACTGTATATATATAGTTATTATTTGTTTTAATTACCACACATGACAATTGTAGATATCATCTTTAATTCAGTATTTATATATATATATATATATATATATATATATATAAATACTGAATTAAAGATATCTACAATTGTCATGTGTGGTAATTAAAACAAATAATAACTATATATATACAGTATATATAAAATACTACTTTTGAGTTAATCCTGGAATTTTTTGAAATTTTAGTTGTTACATTCAAACTGTTTGAGTTATACAAGGTTCAACATTTGCGTTTCATCATAGCCTGCCATGATTTGTGTTTTGGAAGGTTGGACGTGAATGAACACGAGTGAAATTAATTGCCAACTACTGTAGTCCTCAAAGAATATTTTGCAACTCAACAAATACTGTAGATTACAACTGCCAGTCAGCTACGATCTGGAGGCCACGGGTCACCTGAAGCATGCAAAGAGCTGTTTGTATGTCATCCTGAAAGCTCATCTCCCCACAATTCCAGGAATGAGAGAAGACTGTCAACACAATTATAATTCAGTCACATACCATGACTCTGATTTTTCATCCAAGGGACACTTAGGCTTTTTGTTCTTGTCTAGTTTAGGAGGAACTTGATGAACTTTTATGCAGAGCTACTGCAGAGATATGCGACTTATTTATTTTATATGAATTATGTCTTTCTCTTTGCATAAAATGGCATGTGGTATTGCAGATAAAAACTAACAAAAGGTTTCAGTGCTTCATTTCCCTTGCAATAAAACATTAGCATGAGTGTAGCTGTGGTATTTTTACTTTAAACAAAATACCATGAATGATAAGTTATGGCTGTGATCAGCTGAGAAAAGCATTCAGGTGATGCAAACTCTCTGGAATCCCATGGATGGATTCATTGTGAGGACAATTTTCACTCATTTTCTAACTATACAACATTTGTGACATTACATTTCTAGCTCAATAGTGGTGTTTTGCTGCCATTATACACTAGCGGCCAAAAGTTTGGAATAATGTATAGATTTAACTGTTTTGGAAGGAAATTGGTACTTTAATTCACCAAAGTGGCATTCAACTGATCACAAAGTATAGTCAGGACATTACTGATTTCAAAACAGCACCATTGCTATTTAAAAAAAAAAAACAAAAACACAAAATTATTTTTGATCAAATCTAAACAGGCCCCATTTCCAGCAGCCATCACTCCAACACCTTATCCTTGAGTAATCATGCTAAGTTGCTAATTTGGTACTAGAAAAATCACTTGCCATTATATTAAACACAGTTTAAAGCTATTTGTTTCGTTAAATGAAGCTTAACATTGTCTTTGTGTTTGTTTTTGCGTTGCCAAAGTATGCAATAGACTGGCATGTCTTAAGGTCAATAGTAGGTCAAAAATAGCAATAAAAAAAAGCCTAAGTACTAAAAAAAAACAAAAAAGCCCCCCAAAAAAAAAAAAAAAGATGAAACAAAAAAAAATGAAGATTTCATACAAAGGTGTACACTACAGTCTTCAAAGACAAAGGATAACTTGCACTAACAAGGACAGGAAGAGATGTGGAAGGCCATATGTACAACTAAACAAGAGGAGAAGTAGATCAGAGTGTCTAGTTTGAGAAATAGACATGTGGCATCATGAGAGGTAGGGTATCACCAAAAGTGTGGGTGGCTTCACAAACGGAGTCCAGGCAGAGCTCAAGCAACTGGTTTCTTTTTAATCATCCACTCAAAACTCAAACTTCCAACAGAAAAAAAACACTTTCAACTTCTCTCTCTCCAGTCTTTTCTAACAGATCTGACCCTTTTCTGTTCTCCTAGCTCATCAACAGCTTCATTCACAACAGCTGTGTTTCCCCGCCCACTGAGGAACATGGGAACTGTAGTTCAGGTCCAGGCAGCCATATTGGTTTGTAGTCTCCATGCTGCAGCCGCCTAGATGGCACATTCCTCCCTTCTATGACACACCCTCTCACGATGCCACAGACGCCTCACATGTCCTCAGCTGACAGCTTCATTGAATTCTACCAGCTCAACACCAGTTTCATGTACAACAGTGAGGAGAAGACTCAGGGGTGCAGGCCTTATTGGAAGAATTGCAAAGAAAAAGCCACTTTTGGAACAGAAAAACAAAAAGAAAAGGTTAGAGTGGTCAAAGAAACACAGACATTGGACAACAGATAATTTGAAAAGAGTGTTATGGATCTTAAACCCATTGAGCTTTTATGGGATCAGCTAGGCTGTAAGATGCGTGAGAAGTGCCCGACAAGACAGCCACATCTATGACAAGTGCTGCAGGAAGCGTGGGGTGAAATATCACCTGAGGATCTGGACAAACTAACAGGTAGAATGCCAAGGATCTGCAAAGCTGTCATTGCTGCAAGTGGAGGATTTTTTGATGAGAACTCTTTGAAGTAGTTTTAGAAGTTCTGAATTATTATTATTTTTATTTATTTTTTTCAAATTGTAAAAGTAATTTTTCACATTATTACAGTTTTTCTCGATTGCTTAAACACTATAACCAGGCTTTTGAACTAAAATGTCAAAACCATTATGCCATTTATCAAAAAGCACACCCATTTCCCTAAACTATAATCACTATTCCCCTGTTTTGACACATGAGTCAGATTTGTTGAACTGTCACTGTAAAACTTTACACACAAATCCCTTCATTTCTCATTGCCTACACCATGTGGTCATTTAGAAAGCACTAGCACTCAATATTGTTCACTCAAGTTAGCACAGCTTGAGCTCAATTAGCACACAATTACCCAGGTGGAAACACTAATGGCACTTTTCCACTGCACGTTTCGGTTCGACTCGACTCGACTCTGCTCGTTTTACCTTTCTGAGCTTGCTTTTCCACTGCAGTTTATTGCAGCCTCAACGTGGGTGGGATTATAGGATGATCATCACAGTTGTGCCGCCTCTACTGCTGTGACATAATCTTAAACGCGACACAAACATTACTGACCATAAACAATAACACGACCGCTAGCCGTTAGCTACTAGCTCATTGTGCTGCATAAAGCAGTTGTTGCATGGTGATTTTACACAATTGTAACAGTTAAATTGGCCTGGTTGTTTTAGAAGCAACTTTCCAGTAGCTGGTCAACTAAATAAAGTGAAGCTTTCAAGCAGAATATAGAGTTAACGTAACAAAATGTACCATCCTCCCTCTTGGACTCCAATAACGCCGTGGCCGAGTCCAGGGCACTCTCCCTCCCATTGCTCGCTGGTCTATTGCCATAGATAGTGTCCATTTGGTCGAATTACTTCCACCTTCTTCTGTTTGAACCACTCCGGCTGTTGTGGTCCGTGTGCGGCCAACAGCTGAGACACTTCCTGAAATACTTTTTTGTTTTGTGTCGTTTCATTCGTCGCTAACGAGAGGAACGTCTGCACCTCGTTTATTGACCACTGCGTGGTTTTGCGCACAGCCATTTCTTTTTGCAATTCGAAAGTCGTGTGAACAAATTATATTGTTAACGCTGTTGCTAACTTTAAAACTAGCGGGTTGATGTCCCGTGTCGCAAATCCAGTGACGCTGGTAGTGACGATTCTCTCTGACCAATCAGTGATCTGCAAGGTTTTGACGTCACATTTAGTATCGGCTTGGCTCG
Source organism: Myxocyprinus asiaticus (assembly GCF_019703515.2). Lineage (NCBI taxonomy): Eukaryota > Metazoa > Chordata > Actinopteri > Cypriniformes > Catostomidae > Myxocyprinus > Myxocyprinus asiaticus. The sequence goes on from NC_059351.1 coordinate 37,943,977, forward strand.
CTTGGAACCTCGACCGAGGTGGGACTAAAACAAGTACAAGGTACTATCCACAGTGGAAAACCCCCAAAAAGCGAGCAGAGTCGAGTCGAGCTGTACCGTGCAGTGGAAAAGCCCTTTAAGAGTTAAAATTGATCACACACCAATTAGAACCTTCAATAGATAGATAAAAGGGCCCAAGTCAGTTCATTCAATTTTGGAACAATGGATCCAGAGAGATGTGAAGGAAGAGGTCGAGGACACCAGAGAGGAGGAAGAGGAAGAGCAGTAGGGAGTGGAGGAAAAGGTGAAGGAAAAGGAAGAGTAGGAGGTGGAAGAGGTGTAGGAGGAGGAGGAAGGAGAGGAGGAAGAGGTGGAGGTGGAGGAGGAGGAGGAGGAGGAGGAGCACAAGGAAGAGGAAGGGGAAGGGCAAGGAGACAAGCAGTCTTGGATGAAATTTGTGCCACTCTAGTTGACCATGTCCTTGTCCATGGTATGACTATGAGGGGGCCAGCACAACCAGAGCAGCCTCACTACGTTGTTGTTTGGGATAACGTCAGCTTCCATCACACTGCTCTGGTTCGTGACTGGTTTACCAATAACCCAAGGTTTTCCAACATCTTTGTGCCTGCATACTCTCCCTTTCTAAACCCAATAGAGGAGTTTTTTTTTTTTCCAGCATGGCGGTGGAAAGTGTATGACCGAGAACCTCACATCCGTGTTCACCTCCTCCAGGACATGGAAGAAGCCTGCCTAGACATATCAGTTGATGCGTGCCAGGGGTGGATTTTACCCCCGCTGCCTAACTAGGGCCAATATAGCCTGTGATGTTGACGAGATTCTCTGGCCTGTCCCAGACCAAAGATGGGATGATGGGGCAGAATTATTTTTTTGTTGTCGTTTGGTGTATTGTACTGTACAGTACATTTAATGAATAAAAAAAATGCAAATGTATACATTTGTTGTGTCTTTTGTTGTGTTCATCATGTCGAAAGGTTTTTGAGGGGGAGAACCACAAGCAACATAACTTATTACCGGTTTTTGTAGTATTGTTTTGAATTTATCTCACCAGTGTGTAAGACTATGTTGTAGTGTATGTGTGTTTTTTGAGGGCTTGTGTGTCATGTCTGAGGGCAAAGTTTGGTTTTTCAGCAAGATTGAATGGTTTTGAGTGGAGAGCTTCATTTTGACCTGAAAATAGGAAGTTTGGTGAATTGGGTGAGAAGTTATGGATTTGTGTTTAGAGTTTCGAGAATAGGAGGCATAATTTCAAGAAATGTGTTTAAGCAATCGAGAAAAACTGTAATGCCCTGACTATACATTGTGAACCTTTGAATGCCACTTTGGTGAATAAAGGTACCAATTTCTTTCCATAAGAGCAAAATCTGTACATTATTCCAAACGTTTGGTCGCCAGTTTTTATATATATATATATATATGAGCATAAATGACCGTCCACCTTAGTTCAGTTTTTGTTCCAGTTTGTGGTAACTGTGTCGTAATTTGATAAAATTACATTTAATAAATTAAATGAAAAGGAACATCAATTACTTGACCTCACTACAACTTCAGCTTTACAGCAAAAGCAATAATAGCAGTCATTTTGATTTTAATTTTATTATTTAACACACACACACACACACACACACACACACATACATACACATACATATATATATATATATATATATATATATATATATATATATATATGTAGAGCCGTGGAGGGCGGGGCCGGGCTGGAATGACGCACACCCGGTATAAAGGCGGCCGGGGACGACAGTTCGAGAGAGAGAGAATTACAGGCAGCTGTACTGTGTGTGTTTATGGTGGTGTGTTTTTGGTTAAATTATTTATTAAATTATTATTTAAGCTGTCAAGCTGGTTCTCGCCTCCTCCTTTCCCTTGAACCCCCTTACATATATATATATATATATATATATATATATATATATATATATATATAATTATTATAGCTAATATATAATAATATATTGCATTAATACAATTTATATAACACTTAGCATGGCAACTTTATGGATCAACACTCTAAAGTTGATAAATCTGTCTAAGGCATGACCGCATGTCCCAAGTCACTCTTTAGGGCTGTCTTGTAAATTCACTGCTGTACTTTTTGTGGACAGTGCAGGATATCTCAGGCAAGATGTGGAGTGATATATCTCTCTCCCCCTATCTCTATCTATTGTATCTGTCTGTCTATCTTCTCTTCTCCACTCTATCTGTCAGTTTCCATAGCACTAGAGGTTCTCATGTCATCACAGTTCTTGGAGAATCCCATATCCCTTTTATGAAGTGGTTCACATTTTTATAGAGGGATTCACAGGCAGAAGTTTGTACCCAGACAGGAAAATTTACGCAGACCAAGAGGCCCCTCACTTTGAGGACTTACATTTCCCTCATGAGTTTGGTGGAGGAGATGACAGTTCACAACAGCCAAGGGAATAATCAAACTTGGCCTCCTGAGAGTTTATGCATGTAAACACACAGTTCTTCACTCTCATACTCAACTATTAGTTTGTGACCCAACACTGGGTTGCAGGTCTGTTCTGATTAGAGAGAGTAGGAAAAAACTTGCTAAATACAAATAGAAAAATTGTTGTAGCAGTATACAATAATTACAGATAATTAGTGGGATAAATATAAACTTAACAAAAAAAAAAAAAGGAGGAGACAACACTTCCCATATCTTTTTGTTATTGACATCAAGGCCTGTGCATCCAATCAAACATATTTTAATGCAAATTCTCGTCACTTGGTTGAAGCTATCCAGATTAGGCAAATGGTAACATGGACAGGTCATCCCCTCATCCTTGAAAAACATGATAAAAGCTTATGCAAGGTAAACAAAAATGCAACCCAGAATACATAAAAAAATGGGTTCACTTGCAACGAGGATAAACTTAGTTCATACAGACCACAATTCATTCAGTGTGGTGAATTACAGTTTTGGCTGCTGAGAACATGAAACCATCAATATCTATCTATCTATATATATATATATATATATATATATATATATATATATATATATATATATATATATATATATATATATATATATATATATATATTTGTTGAAGAGTTATTTTATTATTATTATTATTATTATTATTGTTGTTGTTGTTTTTGTTGTTTTTTTGTTGTTGCTGCTGTTGTTGTTTATTTATTTATTTTTCCAGTTTTTGCCTCGGGGAAAAAAAAAAAAAAAAAAAAAAAACATGTTCATTGAACACACAAAAGTATTCACAATAGAACCTTTCATTAAACCAGTGGCATAGGTTTCATGTGAAAGCTTTTCACCCCTCCATGATAACCACCAAAGCCAAATCTGCACCTCTCTTTAAATCTACGTCTTCATTAAACCTATCATTGGCTTTTCAGCAACAATTATTAGGCACAAAGCAATTCATGAAACAACAAAAATTGCAAAAGGCAACATGCTAAAACATCAAAACATTGTTTTGACCAACAAATATATCTGGTAATTGATAAATTATATACATTCATGACATTTAGAGCACATTTCACAGCCTGCCCTGATAAAAATTTGACAACATGCCCCAACCTGACTTTTTATGAAAAATGCTTTGATCTGTAGGGCACATCTAAACCTTTTGGTAAAAATAGGCCTTCATAATATAGCTGATCCTTCCTTAAATGTATGACAGTGTGGTTTAATTATGTTCAACATTTCATACATATTATGAAAATTTACTTTTGAGGGTAGAATAAAAAATAAATAAATAAATAAATAAATAAAAATAATAAGAGATTTTTGAAGTAAATATTTGACACCAAGACACAAAACCTCTGCTAGAGAAAACACACATTTGTGCAATGGGACTTTTAACTCCAAATCTTATCGGTACTGAGATGTGTGACAACAAGCCCCAATCTCTCCTATACTTTTAGGTGATGTAAGTGAATTTGGTGGATGTTTGCACTGACACAGCTATTCTGAGGTAGTGCTTCACCCCATAGTGTATTATTGTATGGTGTTGTATCAATGTGTTGTATGGTGTGCCATGCAGGTCTTGAGTAGATGATAGTGATTGCTGAGACTGTCTTTTCTCTCTCTTATCTCCTGAAGCAGTGAGTTTTTTGTGGTTTACAGCTCACCAGGAGGTCTCTCCAAACCCCTCATATTATCTCCCAGCCTCCCATTGTCCAGATCCCATCTCCATAGGGAGCTATTGCTCCACACTCTCTTTTCCTTCTGTCATAAACACAGACGCCAACACACACACACACATATACTCTCTCTCTCTCTCTCTCTCTCTCTCTCTCTCTCTCTCTATCTCTTCTACAAATGAGAAGAGGATATGCAAAGCTGTGCCACTCAGCAAATAGCTCTCAATTAGGCCCTGATTAGGTGAATCCATGAATGATAATCAAACCTTCACAAAGTGTGTGTGATATAGGTAATATCAAAGCTTGTGTCTAATTGCCCAGCTCTTTTCTGAGGGCCGACCTCTCGTTGTGACTGAAGTGTCCGGTGGTTGTGTCAGGAGCTTGTCAGGTTTGTTTGAGAGCTGGGTGTAGTTCTGCTGTGCTTGTGTGGAGAGGAGAGAGATGTGGACTTATTGAGTTGTGCTTTAAGTGTCCATCAAAGTCTTTCTTGTTAGGACTCATTAATTACACCTAGAGTCTCTCTCTCTCTAATAAGATGAAGAGACCTTTGGTGCCTACAGAGAGAACATGTGTGGTGACCCTGTCATGTGAGACATGACATCTATTTCCTTCCTGCTTTTTTTGCTCTCTGTATTCTTCAAGGCAATAAATGTCTCCTCTTTTTCTGTTCTCATGCTTTCCTTGCAGGTCAATCTTTTGATTCTCAGCCTTGCTGCATTGATGTCTTTCGGCCCTTGACCTTCATCTATGGATTAGTTCGTTTATGCTTGAGGCAGATCTGATTGACCAGATGGTATCCCTATGTGTCACTTCTTGTGTGTCAGGTAAGTGATGCCTCTATTTGAGATGACATTTAGTCACACGTTTGGTCAGAGCTCTTAGAAAGATTAACCTCAAGAACAAATAATTTATAAGACTGTAAAGCTCTACATGAATGAGAGACACATACAAAACAAAGATAAACACATAAAGGAGCAGGGTGAATTAAAAAAAAAAAAAAAACAGTACTGTTTAAGGTACTGTAACGTATGCTGGAGCTGCCGACAATGATGGCAATGACGAAGACGTGAAGATGAGAACCCAAGTGCAGTTTATTTACAAAAGTGAATCCAAAAACCCTAACCATAAACGTGATCTAACAAAAACATGAACTTGACATAAACTAAACTAAACTAGACTAGACTAGACTAGACTAGACTACATTCAATACTTGACAACTAGACAATGAAAACATGAGGGCTTAAATACAAGACATGGGAGAACATAAACCAATGAACAAACAGAACTGATAACAAGATAATTAAACAATAAACCAATGAAAACATGACACATGAACATGTAGGGAAAACAAGACATCACATGACTAGGGAACAGGAACAAAACATTTCAAAATAAAAGACATGAATCAACAGAATACACATGACAGGTACAAGGGCTGTCACTGTGGTGGTACACTCAAGGGGACTGTTACAATTACAATTGAACTCTTTTTGGTTACATAATTGTACCTTTTTGTCTCCTTAAAGGTACAAAAATTTACCTAAAACAATGGGACCACCCCAGTGATGGCTTTGTACCTTAAACAGTACAGTTTTTTCTGAGATTGATTCTTGCACCCTGTAATAAATACTGCAATGCAAAACGCAGCAACTACGTATTTTCTCAAAATGTGACTTATGACCGAAATCATGTCTCAGGCCACGTCCGCAATAATATGTTTAAAAACTCATAGTTTCCCAAAGAATGCAGTAATGGAGAGCGTTTTCTAAATGCTGCGTTTTTGGTGGAGGAATACACTGTTTGAGAGTGGATATGAAGCTTAAACTCAAAATCAGTGTGTTTGGAAACAGAAACATATTAATCCGTTTAAGTCTGAAAACCATATGCAGTTATGGAGAACATTTCTGAAAGTCTCTGATTCTAGTGTGCATTAGAGGTGTAAACATAGCAAAACCAATGTGTTTTCAAACAAAAATGTACAGTATTAGTGTGGATGTAGCCTTAGACTATGATCCGTCCTGTATCAGACAGGTTTGACTCACCTATGCCCAGATTCAAAGATAACAGAGTGTCATTATTGCATAAACTACAAAATACACACTAAAATTAAAAGACTACAAAGCCATTAAGGCATAGTGTTGGTGCAGTTAATGTGTTTTGCCACTTTAGGACAGAATTGAGCTCAGATCACAAAACAATTTACCATGTGTGACCTGCTCCATCATTTTGAGTCACATTGACCCAGAAACGCATTTTGGTATTTACTCTTTGCATTAAAGTAAAAATGAAGGATTCAGCTTCCTAATGGTTTAATGATGTTTATGGTTCTATCCCAAACCATTGCCGAGATATAATCATTTAAAGGGTTGCTATCATAAAACCAGTCATCTGTGTGGATGCATGTTGTTTTTGTGTTAGTGTGTCAGCGTGTACAAGACATAGTTTCGTCCCATCCCTCTAAGGCTTAACGGCATCGTCCAATCAGCGTCAGATGCTGCCTAGATAAACCAATGAGGACACGACTGAATAGTATTCCATCCATGGAATCAAAGGCATAGTGCTCTATGATATTAAAATGCACTCTGTCTTTGTTCACATCAGACCAATGCAAGAGAGAGAGGGGAGGGTGATGACCCCCCCCCCCCCCCCCAAAAAAAAAAAAGAAAGAAAAAAAAAAGTTTTTGTGTTGCTCCCCATATGTGTCTGTGGGTGGGAACGCAATGACTCTCCCCCATTTCTTGCTCTTAAATCTCAGCCACTCCAGCTGCCTCCTTGAGCTTTTATCAGCATGAGACACAGCACCTCGATGAAGTAGGGCAAAGAGAGTATAGTCTACCTTCCTGTTCGTCATTACCGCCGCCATCTTGGCCCCTTGCGTCATTTCCTTTACTTGTTTGTCCCAGTTTCCAGTGCTATGCAGCTTTATGCCCAGGTTAACCTGCCCCAGTTGTTCATCCTAACGATTTTCTAGACTTTTAAATTGGTTTTAAAACATTATTTTCAGTGCTTTGTTTAAATAAATTGAAGTTTAAACAGCACATCATGACCTCTCTGGACTCAGCTCTTCAGACACTCTTTCGTCGTTATCAGGGTTGGGAGGGTTACTTTTGAAATGTATTCCACTACAGATTACAGAATACATGCTGTAAAATGTCATTTGTAATGTATTTTGTTAGACTATTCGAGGTCAGTATCGTATTCTAAATACTTTGGATTACTTCTTCATCACTGGTAGATTATTTCACTTGTTTTGACTATAAAAACTCTGCCAGTACAGTAAGACAAAATACACATGTTAAAAAATACATTCTCTGAAATAAAATATCATATGCAGTGTTGTTTCTAAAACAAGATAACTCAAAAAAAAAATCTAAGGATTTTTAGATATTTTTACAGGAAAACAATACAAAAATTATTATCAAGAATATGATTTTTGCCCTAATATCAAAGGTCTTATTAGAAAAAAAAGAAATGATGATCCAACATGAATTTACTTGATAAAAAAAATATTATCATGCCTGGTAACATGTGTATGTAAAATGGCTAGAAATAGCATTTTAACCTAGCGTAAAGCTGACAATTTACACAAGGTTTATTTCTATTTCTTCTGCTCCAAACTTACTTCAAACTTACTTCTCTGTCTGCTCGTATGAATGTAACACATCATAAGAAAGTGTTTCACCGCTGTTCAAATGCACTTTGGATCGCATCATTTATATGTATAAATGTTTTCCATCTGAAAGGACTAAATATTAAATGAAACAAATGGCAATAAAATGCAAAGTAATCTCTTCAATAATCAAAATTCTTTTTGAATGCATCTGTATTCTAAACACCAATGATTTAAACTGTAACTGTAGTGGAATACAGTTACTTATATTTTGTATTTTAAATACGTATTCCCGTTACTTGTTTTTCGTTACTCCCCAACCCTGGTCGTAATGGCACATATTGTTAAATTCACAGTTTCTTTTCTTTTACGCCCTGCAAAAAGAAAGAGGGTTTCATTGGGGTTTGAATTATGTTCTGACAAAATTGAATGGCCCAGAGTTTTTCTTTCTTTCTTTCTTTCTTTTTTTCTTTTTTTTTGGTATAGAGTGGATATATTATTTGGCAAATTGCTCACCTTTCATGTAGATAAATGGGCTTTTGATAAAAGCTGCAGTATTTTTGAAGTGGCCAGAGAGCCGGGCTGCTTTGGGTGATAACTTCATCGCAGCATGGGTTCAGGGGTAGGAAGAGAAGCCTAGGCTGAAAGGTATGGAGTTATAAATGTCCCAAAATTATGCATGCGTAAAATTGTATTTTGAGCATACAAAAATGTTTTGTGTGCGCAAGATGATATTTTGAACGTGCAAGTTGATATTTTGAGCACACAAAAATGTTTTCCGCGCACAAGATGATATTTTGAGCACACAAAAAATGTTTTGCGAGGACAAGATGATATATTGAGTGCACAAAAAGTTATTTTGTACTTGATAGAACTCAGTTTTGTAAAGCAATGTATCTTCTTGCAAAGATTAATACAATTTTTGCGTGTGTAAGGTCTCACTCGTTCTCTTTCCTCGTATGCCCTCTGCCTGCGCTCTGAACTTTAGACTGCTCGTTTGCTTTTCCAACGGTATTCCGACAAGTCCCACCTCCTACGTCAGGATTGTCTGTTCTTACAAGCGCTCTGTGATTGAACAGTTTAGGTAGCTACAGCAACCATGAACACGGCTGAACAAGTTCAGTACACACTTTATATAATGCATGCAGTTATCATTACAAAAGATATTTACTCCATGGATTATAGACATACCAGGAATACTGTAAGGCTTAACTTACTGTAATGTAAGTTTTTCAAAATATAGTAGCCTGGGATCATGCAGTGCTACGATTTCTTTCTATTTTTAAAAACTTTTTGCAGTCTCAAACAATTGAGGTTCTATATACTGTACATTTAATTTACCCCAAACTATGATGGGAGACATAATTAGCCTCTTTTCCTTTTCTTCCATTTCTTCTCATTAATCAATTTTGCCAGAAGGGTTGTGGTAGAATGCATAAATGTCATAAAAACAGCATACTGAATACTTTCAAGATAGCCCACAGCTTTAAAATGCAAACATAAACAGCTTTTCTATTTTATTATCAATAATAGAACTACGTAATAGCTACGTAAATGTAACTTGGTAACCTAGATAACCAAATACTAGCCATGAGAACGATATTAAGAGAGCTAGCCATATTGTTAGCTAGTCAGTAAGCCTATTGGCAGTGTACAGACTAAATATATATATTTCATAAAGGTTAAATAAAAACAGTTAAGTCAACAAAAGAGCTGCTTTCATGTGGTCATAGTTTGTTACACATTTCCTTTCTTGAAAACAAACTATCTCCTTCTCCTCTTCCTCTTGTTTTTATTAGCAGTATGATCTGTGGTCTAGCCAGCCAATCAAAATTTACCACCTCATCGCTGATTGGCTGAAATTCTGGCACATTATAAAGCTTTAAACTTGTTGAACAAACAAGCAGTCAAAGTTATGAGTGCATGCAAAGTGGATAGGAGGAGAGAGCGAGTGAGATCTTGCACAATTAAAAATAAACAAATTTCAGAATTCTGTGAAAATTCACATTCAAATAAACTTTATTCAAGTGCAAAGTAGATTTTTGTTTGCTCAAAGTGAATTCAGCTTTGCAAGAAGATACATTGCTTTACAAAATGCACGTGCAAAATACCTTTTTGTGGGCTCAAAGTATAATTTTGCGCACACAACATTTTTGTGCTCGTAAAATATCACATTACACGCTTAAAGTATAATTGTGTGCGCCCAGAATTTTGGCATACATATAACTCCATAGAAAGGGGATTAAGAGGAGCTGTCGAAGAGCTCCGGACTCGGACCGCCTGCCGGGTAGCCCAGGCCTGGTCCGTGCCTAATGTTTCTGATCAGCTACGCCATTGTCTGTCTCCCCCTCTTTCTTTTCTTCCCTCACAAGACACATATGACTGCCTCCCTCTTTCCCTGAACCCAGATTTGCTGCTGGCCCTTTTTCAGCCGTCTTCTTTCTGTCCACTATTCTCACCTAAGCTTTTTTTTTTTAAAACCTACGTTTAGAAAAATGGGATTATTTAGCTGTTTTTCATTAGTGACTGTAGGTCATTGATTCTCTTGCAACATCAGGTGTGAGTTGAGCAAGTCTCTTAGAAAAAAAATAAATAAAAATCTTACACCTGACACAAAAATTGAATAAGTCTTTATATTTTCATTTTTTGTTGGCTTAATGTAAGCAGGGCTGGGAAGTAACGAAATACATGTAACGGGATTACGTATTTAAAATACTAAATATAAGTAACTGTATTCCACTACAGTTACAATATAAATCATTGGTATTTAGAATACAGTTACATTCAAAAAGTATTTTGATTACTGAAGAGATTACTTTGTCATTTTATTGTCATTTGTTTCATTTAATATTTATTCCTTTCAGATGGAAAACATTTATACATATAAATGATGCGATCCAAAGTGCATTTGAACAGCAGTGAAACACTTTCTTATGATGTGTTACATTCATACGAGCAGACAGTTAAGTACGTTTGAAGTAAGTTTGGAGTAGAAGAAATAGAAATAAACCTTGTGTAAATTGTCAACTTTACGCTAAGCTAAAATGCTGTTTCTAGCCATTTTACATACACATGTTACCAGGCACAATCATATTTTTGTATCAAGAAAATTCACGCTGGAACATAATTTCTTTTTTTTTCTAATAAGACCTTTGATATTAGGGCAAGAATCATATTCTTGATATAATTGTTGTATTGTTTTCCTGTAAAAATATCTAAAAATCCTTAAAACAAGATCAATTTGATTGATCTTGTTTTAGAAACAACACTGCATAAGATATTTAGGTTTTTCAGAGAATGTATTTTTAACGTGTATTTTGTCTTACTGTACTGGCAGAGTTTTTATAGTCAAAACAAGTGAAAACATTTACCAGTGCTGAAGAAGTAATCCAAAGTATTTAGAATACGTTACTGACCTTGAGTAATCTAACGAAATAAATTACAATTTACATTTTACAGCATGTATTCTGTAATCTGTAGTGGAATACATTTCAAAAGTAACCCTCCCAACCCTGAATGTAAGGAATATTATACATATGTGGGCCTCACATAGAGTTCTGGAGAAGCAACCTTTAAGGATCCTAGATATACAGTACTTCTGATGCTTGCATTTATGTCACGACACGTAGATGGTTGGATCTTAGATTTTAATTGCTCACATTGCTTACATTAGTCAGTGTCTATAATTCTTAAAATTAAACTTAAACCATCAAGTATTTTGCAGTTCCTTATAAAGTTACGTTCCAGCTGGTTAGTGTCTTGGTTTTATTTACCCGCCCAGAACTTGGCAAGTGTTAATTTTTGACCCTGAATGTGACGTTATGGAAAGGCATTCAGTGAACGTGATTCCACATGTAATTTTGAATGCTCAATGGATCATTAACTTTTAGCTGCTTGTGTGCACACCGCTTAAATTCAAGTTTTTAAGAGTCTATCTGTGCCCTCGTGTGACTCTTTCTTTGTTCTCCAAGGAACTAATGGAGAATCATGATGAGGGAACAGCCACTCATCAGTGTCTGTGGTCATTTTTTTTTTTTTTTTTTGTCATCTTATATATTCACACAGTAGCTGCAGGGGCTTCTTGGAATTTTTGTATTTTCTCATTTTCTGAGTCCTCTTTTTATTAATGCCAAAGAAAGTAAAAATATAATATAAAATTCATTCATACACAAAAAAAATCATACCTTTAAACACTTTTCTTTTATGTTACATGACGTCCGACATCTTGAGGTTATATTACCTCAAATGGAAATACTAGTAAAATTCCGCTCGGCAATCAACACATCTATGTATAAAATATTTCTCTGCGCCATTTGTTCTGGCTGTGTGCTGAAACAGCTGTGGTTAGATGCCTGAATATTGATAGGGCCAATAGCACAGAGAATTGCAGCTGCAGGAGTGCAGGTGAACACTGTTTGGCAGTTGCCTGACATGTTTCTTCTCTTTAGCATGTGGAGTGCAGACAAGCTCATGAATAACAGGCCTGATGAATGGACTGAGCGGGCTTAGCACAAACTTCTTCAGCACCTGCTTCTGTATTGCACCCCACGAAGGAGTGTGTGTGTATGTGTGTATGTGTGTATGTGTGTATGTGTGTATGTGTGTAGTGTGTGTGTGTGTGTGTGTGTGTGTGTGTGTGTGTGTGTGTGTATACCATAATATCCGTTGTGTGTACACTGCTTTAGACCAAATAATTAATCAGCACTTGATGAAAAATGGCCTCACGGCCTGTGTATTCATTTGAATTATGTGGCCATTCATTTCACAATCTCCTCATCTAGTTACACATTATGTCAAGTTTGTTTTGATGAAGGAAGTTTATTATGTTGTCAAAAACTGCTAGAAGCTTAAAAATATCTACACATCAAGCTGACGTGAAAATGTATGTGCAATATCTACCAAAATATACAAATATCTGGGATGTATAAACAGACCACCTAAAAGTGAAAATCAACACTTTTTCATATAATGTTTTACTTATGTTTTTTTCTTTTTTCTTTTTTTTTTCTCTACAGATTTTACAGTTTTATGCACACTTGTGATGAGCTTTTGGTTTATTGTGTGTTTGTGTCAGGGGGAGGTGGGGTTGTGTGGTTTACGAGGTTTTTTTTTTTTGGTTACAAACTGGTAATTACAAGGGTATTATGCTATAAATGTGGTTTATGAGGACATTTCTAATTCAAATCGCTTAAAAAACAATCTAAATGATGTTTTTGTCGTCTTTTATTTATTTATTTATTTTTTTTAAATTAAAAATGCTTTTTGGTGAGGGTTAGGTTTAGGAGAAGGGTTAGGGTTAGGGGATAGAATCTATAGTTCGTACAGTATAAAAATCATTATGTCTATGGAGAGTCATCATAAGGATAGCCGCACCAACATGTGTGTGTGTGTGTGTGTGTGTGTGTGTGTGTGTGTTACACATGTGGTGTTGGTGTGGTCCTCTAGCATATGTCGTTCCGCAGCTAGCTAAATATATGGAGATGTTGGCAGTACTGTAGCGCGGAGGCAGAATATGACTCCATAAGGATGGTGTCTAAAAGATGGCTGTCAAAGCTCTCAGTGGCACTGTATAGTTCCCAAGCATTTTTTTTTTTTTTTAAGCAGCCGACATTATGTTCTGGGACATTCTCTCGCTCTCTCCGCTCGTAGTGGCTGAGGTCGGCTCGGCGTGTGCCAACTACCAATAACCATATTCCAGGAAAGAGCTCCACATGTTCAATTATATAATTACATCATCGCAGATTTAGACAGATGTCCCATAATATGTTTCAAATGCAATCAGCCGCACTCGTTCCCCACATAATGCATTTGGAGAAGAAAAATGATGTCCGCCGAGCATAAAACAGATCATATTTGTTATGTTGGTGCTTCTGTTGCTTGCACTATTGATATTGTTATTATTAGTATTGCTGTGGGCTCCATTTAGGCCTAGTATTTTTTGTTAGTAACATCAATGCGTTTTTATGGTGAGTGCCTAAAATAGGCCTTAATACAGTCCTTTATCATTGCAATTTACCTGGAAATGTGCCACACATTAAACATAAACACAGACAGCTAATTGCCTAGTTAGAGAAATCACATAACAGGAGATGGATTTTCATATTATAATCCACAGAACTCACATTCCCTAGCCTAAATTCTATTTGTATCCCTCACTCTCAGCCTTGCACCAGACTAGTCTTTCCCGCTCAATTCCACGCAGTTTTTAAGGCACATCCCTCATTGCAAGGCAGACAGTGCACAAATCCCTTGAGCCCAGAGCCCAGTCCAGATAACTTAGAATGAGTAATTGTTTACTTTATAAACTAAATTTTAGACTCTTGTTTAAGCTGAGCTATAGTTGTTTTCTTTTAGTGGATGAAGAGATTAAGTGGATGTTTTTTTAAATATTTATTATATCAGTGGTTAAGACTCATTGGCAGACTTTTGGTCACACGAGCGGTCACGTTAAGCTACATTGTGACTATATTGTGTATTAGATGGGAGGCCATCACCCTTTCATATAACTTTCCACCTAGCAGGGACATTCCGACAACTTTGGCCGATGTTACGTTTAGGTAAGTAACAACTGTTATTACAATGATGTTAATGGAACATCATAATGATGATATTAGTATTCACAATGTTCTCACAATGTTAGGAGGAAATGTTCTCAGTGTGTAATTTAAACTATTTAATAAATAAATAAGTAAATTATAGTGAAAACTAATAGAAAAATGGCAGATTATTTTTCAGGAAGTTTTCATGTTGTTATGAATATTATGCTAACATTTATATATTTTTCTACTCGTGTTAAGAAAATATTTTCACTTAACCACAAGCACAATGTAATGTTCTGATGATACTTTCAATAATAAAATCAATACTACTTTACAAAAACAACATTTTTTTTATGCAATATTATTAATTTGGGTCAATAGTGAACTTCTTAAAATAAGTAACTAATTTGGGAATGTTTAGTAGAGTTTAATGTTTATAAAGCATATTCTGTCTTTTCAGAAATGGTTAGCCTTATTTTATGATTAGGCCTATACAGATCATCAAAATTATTAAAGTGGTTTTGTGAAATGTGACATGGCTCAGATGTTGTTAGAAATCATTTAGAGGCCATAATTGAATTTATGTGCTTTATAATGGCGTTTGTAAACAAAGCCAAAATAAATTCAAAAGCATTATTCTTTTAAAGGCCAGGTTTTTGTGCTCCATTGATGACTGATAAGACGGAATTGAAATGATATGAGACTTTATTAATATGCACCCGTTCAGTTCAAAACAGTGTCTTGACAGGTGGAAGGTAACAATGAAGACGAGCAGTTGAAGGACAATTACATGAATTATATCCATCCATCTCAATCTTTTTTCAATCTTATTTTAATTGCAATAGTAGTCCCAAAAAGGAGAAGTTGAATATTGTGATTGAGTCTGAGAGGGGAATGGAAATTATGACGAAATGTTTGAAAGGTGAACTTTAGAGCAGAGACTCTTAGGACCAACTGGCAACCCGCTTCATTCAGAAACCTGTCTCCATTTGTCACATCAAAATGTAGAAAAAAAAAAAAAAGGAAATCCTATTTCATCACAGGTAGGAGTCCTTGCAACCGATGAAATGGAAGCTCACCTGCTTGGGCACCTCCTATTCCGCATGAATCAGATAACTCCACATGCTAATCACAACAACCGGTCCCTACTGTGACTAACACTGCTGACTGGGGTGTTGACATGTCCCACCCACTCCATTAATACACAAACTCCAGTGGTCAATTACACCCTCAGGGTAGTTCAGTAAATTCTAATCATTTCTTCATGAAGACAAAAACTGTCATTTTTTTAGCTGTCATCTTAGCTTCACAACAGATCACAAGAGCTGTTTCTCTAAAGGTGTTGAGTTAAGAAAACCACATGCAAAGCAGCTCCATATGGGATGGAGAGAGTGAGTCGTGTAATGGAGGTTACGGGATTTGAGCCAAGAAATCTGCAGGGATACAAACATTCCTTGTGTATTATAGATTAGATTGCCTGCACTTTATTTTTATCAGTGGGTAAAAACAAACCTTTATTCATATACAGTGAATCTATAAGAGAACCAAATATCCTCAGGGAGCGAGCCCATCTCAGTCACTGATTCATGAAACAGCATGGTAAGCAGATGCTTTATATATATATATATATATATATATATATATATATATATATATATAATGGCTACAACTCTGATCATCATGGACATAATTTGATGTTCCACTATATTTTCAGAGTTTACACAAGAACTTTATTCCCACCTGTTTGTGGAATCTCCAAACTACAAATGCAGAAACTGAGTTTAGACTTTGCAATGAAAATAGACCTGCTTCAGAAACTTCTTACAGAAGACATCCTCACTATGCAACATTTTTCACAAGTGCCTAAAACTTTTGCATAGTACTGTATTTCTCAGGAAAATAGCAAATTGCGCTTTGCGGCACTTCATTAACATACAATACACCCACAGATAGTGCAAATACTCTCACCCACGCCCACTTGTACTTTGCACTGGCACACAAATTGCACTTAGAATTAAGCGCTCTCAAGAAAATTACAAAACACAAATTAAACAAAATAGAGCCCCAGATGACAGTGTTTTACCTATTGTAAACCTATTTACCTACCTCATTCAAAAAAGAATAACCAACATAATAATACGCTTTCAGCAGATAATATTTATCTTCTGTTAAAAAGAAAAATTCCCAATAAAGGTATAATCTGTAGCGTTCTTCCCAGCTCTTTCAGAGGAGACTGAGAACAACCCTGCATTAGCATAATGTCAGATTGCATCTTTCATTCGTTGGCATGTAGTATAAAAGGTCAGTTGGAGCTCCGCCACCAAGAACCTCTCTGGGTTCCTACAAGCGCACAAAAAAGTCACAGGATGGCCAGATTTGCATTGATAAACACAACACTTTTAATAAGATGATACAGGTATCACCCTTGTAGGCCTTTACCTTTACCTTTATGATGCAACACCAGAAAACATCGTCCCACAGCCATAGTGTAAGCATCAAATTACCTGCTCGCTCTTTCAGCCCACAACAGCCCCTCTGTGAGATGACATCACCTCCAATGCGTACCTGTTAGTGATTACTCTCTCCTCAAGCAAAATGCTTCCAGCCATCTATTACTGCATAGCACCATATGAGATGAATTATTACAACTTTTTCCTTTTACATTCAGTGCCAACATACTTTAATGGGACCCTTTTTTCCACAGCCCGGTTGTTTTATTTTGCCGACCTGTTGTTTGTGCTCCAAAATTAAAACCATGGTACAGTGTAAGTGCGTTGTAATAACGTGATCTCCGTTTTCTTCTTTGGCTTCCACCACAGAAAGCAAGCCTCTCCACAGGGAAAATTAAACAGAAACTTTATACCTTTCTTTCTTAAAGGAATCAAATGTGCGTTCCTTCTCTAAAGTGTCAGTCAAAGTCCCACTTGGTGGTCTGGTCTAGTGATTGTCTGCTTATAGTCCGACGCTGACAGCTATAGCAGTACATGGCAATTATTTTAAGAGGAAAAAGATTATAGTGTTTTTTATCAATTAAGTAATAGTTCATAAATGGTCATAATACCGTAGATAATATCCTACCTGAAAGCAGAATATTGTTCCTGTCCAACAGTTTTTGACATAATCTCTTTTTTTGCCATTAAATGAAGCATGGCAAATTCATTCTGAATGAAATCTTTGCAGATTCGTGCAATGGTTTTTAAACAGTTTTTCTGGCCAAAAAGCACAAAGACAATGAAGCACATTAAACGTTTGATTAGTTGCTGGGTTTGCATCATTTATGGTTAATTTATCATCAACTGCTGAAGTTTTAATCATCATGTCTCTGTAGAACATTTATTTAAACAGTTGAACGCAAAAGGGCTCACTTAATCTTCCGTTGAAGAATTCGTGTTTCTTGTGTGTGTGTGTGTGTGTGTGTGTGTGTGTGTGTGTGTGTGTGGTGGGGGCAGGTTTAAGTGGTTTACAAGGACTTTTTTTTAGGTTACAAACTGGTAATTACAAAGGTATTATGCTATAAATGTGGTTTATGAGGACATTTCTAGTGTCCCGATAATTTAAATCACTTAAAAAAAACATTCTAAACAACGTTTTATTGAAAATTTAAAAATGCAGAAAGTTTTTTGTGAGGGTTAGGTTTAGGGGTAGGGTTAGGGGATAGAATCTATAGTTTGTACAGTATAAAAATCATTATGTCTATGGAGAGTCCTCATAATGATAGCTGCACCAACATGTGTGTGTGTGTGTGTGTGTGTGTGTGTGTTGTGTGTGTGTGTGTGTGTGTGTGTGTGTGTGTGTGTGACATTGAAACCAGCGAATAAACTATATATATGTATGTGTGTGTGTGTGAAACAACAGGCATATTACCATGCTATATGGGGTAAGTTGTCACAATAGAACCTGCCTTTAAACCAGTGGCTTAGGTTTCATTTGAATATTGGGAGTTTATAACCGCTCACTCAGGAAGAAGCACAACAGGTGTGCAAAGCACAATAGAATACAGGAATCTTGAGACACGATTTTCAAAGTTTCCACTACTTTTAACTTAACACTGCATCCTAAAAATGTGGCGTTTATGGCACTGAATACCAGTGACGTCTCCGTCTGAGGCATGCACAAGTACATAGATTGACAATTAAAAATAACGCAGACTCATTGACAAATTCAAAGCAAAACATATTGCTGTCAACTGTAGACTTGTTCACTAATATAGGAATAAAACAAATAACATATTGAGTTCTTAAGCCACTTTTTGTATTAGCTAATCAATGCTTTATTCATCTTCCACAATAATGCAATTTATTTCAAACTGAATTTCAATCCATTTTATATATTTATTATACGCCCTACATATTAAAACTATAAATAGTTGAATTATTATGCATTATTTATATGAATTTTCTTTATTTGGGGGCCTTTCTCAGCAAATAATGGTGTATGTGAATAATTTGATTAGTGAATCAAAATATCAAATTACTCCGCATGTCATGTCATTAATTCTATTCAAATCTTTAAGCGATTGACAGTCCTAATTTAAACATATTTATACTACAATATCAAATTATTGGCCAACAAATACTGTAAATGATAAACTGCATGTATTTTCTTTTTTTTTTTTTTAAACATTTGATAACTTGCCCCAATAAAAATGTAATTTTTTTTTTCTTTAGTTTTAACTTTCGGTTAAACTCTACCTTTATTATATAATTGACCCTTGCCTGAAAATAGTTATGGTGGTGTGGTTTTATTTTATTTACTTGCTGACCCTACAGTATATAATATATATATATATATATATATGAAATTTATAAGGATTTTGTCAAATAGCCACAGTCTCAGCTGTACAGTATATGTGCACTGGATACTGCAAAAAAAAATAAAAGTACAAAAAAGAAGATGAAGGCATGTAAAATGTAAATAGTACATGCCTTGAATATATTAGTTATTACTGCTTTTTGATGTTTTTGATCCCGTGAGTGAATTGGTAAAGTGCCACTGTATCCTATTTCCCACAAATTCATAAACAGGACAAGCACTTAGCTTCAAATCTCAATCACATCACTGCTGTAAATGGAAAGTGGTTTATTGTGTCTGCTTAAACACAAACAGTGCTGGTCCAGTCTGTGAAGCTGCTTCTTTAGGTTTCAGCCCCAGTCGGCAGAGATGAGATGAGATAAGTTTATAATGGCAACAGACACTTTCTACTTCTACTTCTACTTCCTGTGTTTAGACTGGGGTCCGATATATACACACACATAATCACTCACACGCACATCACTCACTTTACTGGCACTTATTTCCTTCTGTCCAATAATAGGCCTATACCCTCAGTTGGAATCTCCCCAATACTTGAAGAATATGTCTTTGTGTGAGTGGGTGTCTGTGTGCATTTGGAAACTCTTGTCTGTTTACCTTTTATTGTGCTTGCATTGTCACAAATTCTCAAGTCTTATCATCAACAATAAGATGCTGTATTGATTGCACAGGTTAATGAATAAAAAGTGTGAGACAGACAGTCGAAATTGAGTGAGACCTCAAAATGCAGAAATTTAAAAAATAAATAAATAAATAAAAATAAATAAATAAATCCAACAGAAATTCAGTCAAAATCCTGCAAAGTATCAAAGCACAACAAAATGAGAGAGAGAGAAAGAGAGAGAGAGAGAGAGAGAGAGAGAGAGAGAGAACTGAATTGAATTTTAAATTATCTTTATTACAAAAATGTAAACAAAAAACACAGTTTACAAAGTATAAATCATCTCATAAAGAAAATTAAAGATAAGATTACCAAAAATTTATGAAAAACAATTCATCTTCAAACACAGAACACAATGCACCTTTGCTACACCATTTTAGTTCAAAAGAAATAAGATCATCCATAGATTTATAAAAATGAAAATCAATCAACACTAGACTTTACAAGAGTTGAAAACAAGACAGTAACATTCTGGCCAGTCTTTTGTTCAATCCTATTTTTCCTACTTGAGTAGATAGCTAATTTAGCTTGACCCAAGATAAAATTCAATAATTGACAATCCATTCGTCTTTTCTGCACATATTTAGCACCCAAAACAAACATTTCTATGGAAAATGTTTCATTAAAAACATCAAATAAATGTATTAATACAATAAATAAGGGCTTTAGTCTAGAACACTCCATGAATGCATGAAAAAACAGTTCCTCTTTTAAAACAAAAAGGACATTCAGAGCTCACCTCAGGATTTAAAACCAAAATAAAAGCATTAACAGCTATTGCTCCATGGAGAACCCTCCATTGTATGTCTCCTACTCTCTTCGTTAACAGTGGCTTATACAAAATTCTCCATTCAGGCTTAACATTATCATCCAGTTTTAAGAAAGAATGCCATGATGTATCCACTTTGTTATCTAAAATCTTCTTATTAAAAACCAAAAGACAAACTTTGTACAAGATTTTCCCTGTAACCGAAAATAAATTTAAACACAAAGACTTCCCAGTTTAAAAAAAAAAATACCCATACAATCATCTAGTTTGGGAGACAAGTATATAGCCGGACAAGGGTCCCCAGCTTTAGGAGCTTTTACCCCTGCACAGTAGTCTGCTAACAGTTGTCTCTCTTCATCTGTAAGGACTGCCACTTTGCTAACAGTTGAGCAACTATACTGGTTGAAAAAATTCCCAAATGAGAAGCTACTTGTTCACTGTTCATAAAATTAGGTCCAGCCACATCTAACAGAAGATTCAAGGTGGTGATCTTGGATTTGCAAAGTACATTGTTTAGTCCAGGAAAAGTGTGTTCAACTGCAGAAATATCCAAACGGGTTCCATGTATTATGGGTTCGTTTAACAACCAGAAGAGTGATTTCATGCACGGTGTCCTTTGTTGATTGTATGAAAAGACTCCATACTTTAAAAAGATTGTGATGAAAAAAAAATTGCATTTTGGAAGTGTCCAGTTTTAGGGGGTCTAAAAAGAAGAGAGATTTATCCATCTGTAGGCCTCCCAGGCTCCGTAAAATGGCACATGCAGCCGCTCTCCAAGTCACTTGACCCTGAAAGAAGTCTTTGTATAAATTGCAGACGGAAAGCTGCTGTTCTGCTTTGCAAGTTTAACAGTCCCTGTCCACCTTCTTCTTTAGACAGAAATAAAATGCTCTTCGTTATCCAGTGTAATTTATCCCCAAAAAAGTCCGCCAGTAAGGCTTGAATTTCAGTCATCAGTTTTAAAGGTGGGTCTATACATGCCAGCTTATGCCAGAGAGAGGATGCAATTAAATTATTAATAACTAAAGTACACCCTTTATAAGACATGTTTGGGGCCAGCCATTTCCATTTAGCTAATTGTCCTTTAACTTTTTCAACAATCCCATCCCAATTTTTTGTACAATGGTCTCAGTTCTTCCAAATAAAATAAAATAAAATAAAACCCCCTTTATTCCGAAGTAAACCATCAGGAAGTCTTAGCTCCTCCCCTGTCCACTTTCCACGCATTAAAGCTTCACTTTTGTTCCAGTTTATTTTAGCAGAAGATAAAACTTTAAAATCTTCAAGTAATTTCGTCAAAATCTCTATATCTTTTTGACTATTGACAATTACCATAACATCGTCAGCGTACGCTGATAAATGAATGTTACAGTTAAAACCAGGTATATGTAACCCATTCAGCTTTACCCTTATCTGCTTCAAAAATGGTTCTATGACTATTGAATAAAGCATTCCTGACAACAAACATCCTTGTCTGACACCTCTGCCAACCTTGAAAGGAGTGCATAAGCCACCGTTCACTTTCAGCACACTCTCAACATCAGTGTACAGTATTCTAATAATTTCCACAAAATCTTGGCAGAATCCAAAAGCTGTTAAAGTTTTCCAGAGGTAATTATGTTCAACTCGATCAAATGCTTTCTCTTGATCCAGAGAAAACAAGGCACAATTTAAATTAAACAACTTTGAGACCTCTAGAATATCCTGCAGTAAAGAAATATTATCAAAAATGGACCTACCAGGTATTCAATAGCTCTGGTCCGGATGAATGACTTGCTCCATTACTTCTATCAGTCTATTTGCCAAAGTTTTAGAGAGCAGTTTGTAATCCGTACAAAGAAGCGACACGGGGCGCTAGTTCTTGATATCTGTCAGGTCTCCTTTTTTTGGGAGGAGTGTAAGAACTGCTCTACGGCAGCTCAATGGCAGCCGCCCTTCAGCCAAGCTTTCATTGAGCACCGCGAGCAAATCCTCCACCAACACTGTCCAGAAAGACTTATAAAAGTCTACTGGGAGACCATTGATGCCAGGAGCCTTCCCAGATTCCATGCCCTGAAGGGCCTTATGCAACTCCTTTAGGTTCAAGGCCTTACTGAGTTTTGTGTTGGCCTTTTTACACACCTGTGTCAAGTTTTCAAAAAATAAAAACATTATCAATGTCAGGCTCTGCAACACATTCACAGCTGTACAGCTTTTCATAGAAACATGCTGCTCTCTTTCTAATGTCAATGGGGTCAGATAGTAACATGCCAGATTCGGAGCATAGCGCGTGAATTAATTTTTTCTGTCCATTCTTTTTTTTCCATATTAAAGAAGAATTTAGTTGGAGCATCCATTTGGTCAATATTCTGAAAACGGGAATGAACTAGAGCTCCTTGCACCTTAACCCCTAAAAGATTGCCAAGTTGAGTTTTTTTCATAGAAAGAGCTTCCAAAACATTATTCTCCCCAGTTAATTCGGCTGTTTAACTATTCATGTCTCCAAGTTTTTCATAGATTCCGATAACTGTACAGTGATATTTCGAGTATGCTGTTGAAAAAAACTGTTTAACTTGTACTTTACCAAAATCCCACCACTGTCTCAAAGAAATTACCACATTGATGTTTAAAACCATAAAATCTATCCAACCTAGCTAAAGAAAGAACATTGTCACGTGTATGAGACCAAGTATATTGTCTTAGATTACCATTAACATGTCTCCATACATCACACAGCTCATGTGTTTTAATGACTTGGATAAGTCTCTTATGGGATGGATCATGGGGCTCCATGTGATCCCTATCAAAATTTTGTTCTGTACAATTAAAATCCCCTCCCAGAAACAAACAAACAAAAAAATTCTTCACTATTACAGTTCTGCAGGGTTAAATTGAGAGTATTTAAAAACAGCATTCTTTCAACTCCTGAGGTAGGGACATATACACACATAAAAACAAAAACATGATTTTCAAATAAAGCTCTATCCTTCAAAAGTCTGCCCTTTATAATCTCTTCAACATCATAAGAAACTGGTTTGAAGTTTTTAGAAAATAAATCAGCAACACCTCCACTGACAGCAGTGTAGTGACTTTAAATGGAGATGCCGTCCCATTCTCTTGCCCAGTCTGCAGCATTCTTTAAATCACTGTGAGTTTCTTGAAGGAAAACAATATCTATTTTTTTCTGTTTAATTATTTCGTATAACTTTACTCTTTTTCTCACGTCTCTTGCCCTATTTACATTCACTGAAGCAACACTAACTTCACCCATAAGGAATAAAAAACATAACAGTAAAAACAAACCACTGATTATCATTAATTTATCATTTTTCACCACCATCATTGCTCATTTCAGTATTGAGTTTTCTCACTAGTTTCTTTAACCTGTAAATTTCTTTATTAGTAAAAAAAACCTTCAGCCATCAGACATCTTGACTTTTCAATGAATTGTTTAAGGTCAGGAAAATATTTGCTCACTCGTACCCCTCTTCTGTTTTTTGTTGCTTTGAGAAACAATTTTATATCTTCCACTTCATAATTGTGACTCACACATTCACTCTGTGAAAGAGAGAGGCTAGAATCTGATTCACTATCACGCTCTGTGTCACCCTGGTCCTCACATTCAACTACATCTGTTTTCTTTATAGGTCTCAACTCACAATTATTGTCACTTCTCTTTCGTTTTAAGGGTACTTTAAACAGTGTATGTTCTGCTTCTATGTCAATGCTATCATTCTCAATTATTTGCACTACCAAAGACTGTTTTTCTCCCTCACTTTGGGAGATCTCTGACACCTTGTTTAAGGCGTTACTGTCCGAACAATTGATTTTTCAATCTGACAAAGTCCGTTATCAAAAGACCCAGTGGACTCCGCATCATCTGCCTTTTTGTTAAATGACCCCTTCTTTTCAATTATCTCAGAATAAACCTGATTTACCCCTTGCAGCTCTGATGTAATCGGCTCAGGCTCAGTTCGCCCTGCCGCGATCGCGTCTGGCTCTGTACTGTTTAACATTGGTTGATTTGTCGCGGGTGTAACAGTTGCATCATTTATAATATGCTCCATTGCTGTTTTTTCTCTTTTATCAAGGCAATCACACACTAGATGTCCCATTTTATTGCAACCAAAACATTTCATTTTCCCTGTTGTCGCAAAAACAACTTAGTCGAAGTCATCGATACGAAATTTTAACGTAAGGTCTAGCTCAGCGTCGTCTTTCACAATCATGTAGGCAAATTTCCTAAAAGAAACTACGTGTTTTAACAAAGGGGATCCGCTACCAATCTATATTTTTTTTTAAGCGGAGACACCAACTTGCCGTAACGAGAAAGAGATTGTGTTAATAACTGGTCACTGATAAACGGTGGAACATTAGATAATGTCACTTTTTGGATTGCATTGATAAAGGAAGAACAGGCATAAACAAACCATCAATGATGATCCCTCGCTCAACTAGCTCATTTGCTTTGTCTATATGATTTAGAAATATGACATTAGCATTATTCATTTTTGAAGCTGACAAAATGCACTCATGGCCCACGGCTTCTCCTATAGCCAAACAACAATCCTCTACACTCACCACAGATGCCACTTTCACTGCATGACGTCGCGTGAGTATAATCAAAACCTTCAAATCTGGGGCCGCCATGCCTCCCCAAATATAGGTAGCACACAGCCCGGATCAACACACAAAATGAAAAAGAAACTATTCCTAGTAACTAAAACAAGAAAAAGAAAAGAAGAAAAGATAGAAAAAAAGTTGAGTGTGAAAATAATATTTCTAGGCACAGCAGCCACAAAATTACACTCACACTCAATCAAACGCTCAAAACTCACCACACGTTCTCCACACTCACTCAGCAAACGCTCACACATGCGCATGAGAGAGAGAGAGAGAGAGAGAGAGAGAGAGAGAGAGAGAGAGAGAGAGAGAGAGAGAGAGAGAGAGAGAGAGAGATGAACAAAAAGAGGTGAAATATGTCCAGGTCAATGACTGGGAGGCTGGAATCATTGTGCAAGAGTTTCAATATTTGAACACTAATCTAAGAGGAAAAAGAATGTGAAAATGGATGCATTCCATCTATTACTATCCGTAACATGTGCCGTGTAGGCTGGAACAGGATAAATTAATCAGCTGCGCTTGTTGGTCTGTTCCATTCAGCTGTAGGTACAGCATGGACCCATATCTCCAGATGGGGTCAGCCATGAAATATGGTGTGATATTGTCAAATTGATGGAGGTCAGAGAATAAAGGGAGTGAATTCACCATGGCTTGTGCATGATACATGGAGCAATACGGCAAAAGCGCACAGGGGCGACACTTGCATTGGGAGGGTGAATATAGTATTTTCCATACCCACTGCAAGGATATTATTAAAAAACTCAGTTTGGTAAATTGAATAGGGCATGCTAGACTACGCTGAGACCCTAAAAAGGGTCATGCTTGCATATGACAAAGTGTCTGTCAAAAATAAAATAAAAAATAAATATAAAAATAAAAACAAGGAACTGCAGAGCTTTGTCTTCAGAAAAAAAAAAAAAAAAGAAAGAAAAAGAAAAAGAAATAATAAGAGGTAAAATCCCTACTGCACATTTTTCTGAAGCCTCAACCTCTCCCCTATAGTAATTATTACCATATGTTTTGCAGATGACTACAGATGTGAGCATTTTCTTTTAACAGGAGTTTTGTTTAAATTCTGAATGGAAAATATTGTTAATGTGACTGTTGTAAATGCACACAAACAGTTTTTATTCATCTGTATCTACAGGAGCTGCCAAAAAAAAAAAAAAAAACTAATCTGCTTTAGGGCTGAAACGATTAGTCAACAGTATCGACAATGTCGACAATAAAAAAAATTGTCGACAAAATTTTTCTTTGTTGAATAGTTGTTTGATGTCATTTAACATAACATGAGATCATATTAAAGTGTAATGATGGCACGCGATAGCAGCACTTCAGCTTGCGCCTGATTGAGAAGAGGAATAAGACAGCATATAAGAATAAGCTCACAGTCCAAACGCACTCCAAATTTTCCAAACAGCTTCAGGTGATGTAGATTGCAGAGTATGAGAGAATTATACAGAATTCAAAATAAGTAAACACAGAAGCACTCTCATTATGAAATAAAGCGGAGCCGGAGCTGCTGTTCCACTAAGGCAAGACTTGCATGTCAAGCATCTTTAAAGGAAACACCTTGGTGTTATATCTTTAATGCATCCTTTATTAAAGTTCAAATAATACGGAAGTTGGTCGTAAATAACTGAATGACTTGCTCCATTACTTCTATCAGTCTATTTGCCAAAGTTTTAGAGAGCAGTTTGTAATCCGTACAAAGAAGCGACACGGGGCGCTAGTTCTTGATATCTGTCAGGTCTCCTTTTGCTGCAGCTTGATAATAACGTGATTGCTTGCGACTTATAGGTGTCACTGTTTGTTTGTTATCGTGATGAAAATCGGAAATACACAGCTTTATTAATAAGAGAGAGTTTGATTTTTGTGAGTTAAAGATGGATTGAAGTGAACAGAAAGGTGAGAGAGTGTAGTCTTCGCACCATTATACACTGCAACAAAACATATATATATATATATATAATTGTATATTTTTTTTTTTTTTTGGCTTGTTTTCCAATATAAATATTTAAAACTCCTATAAAACAATGTACATTTACTTTAGCAGCTATACTGCAGAAGAATAATTGTTATCTGAGAATGTTGAACGTAATATAAAAAATTATAATATTTTAAAATATATAAAAAATCATTTTAAAAAGATGCATTGACCTGAGAAGCAACATATAAGATATTTAGACTTGCTTTCAGAGAATAGATATTGAAAATAACTGTCTTAACTGCACTCACAGAAGTATAACCAAGTGAAAAAATACACTTATATTCAAGATGCATTCTATTAAAGCAAGTCTAAATATCTTATATGTTGCTTCGCAAGTAAATGTGTCTTGTTTTAATGGTTTTTAGACCATTTTAAATGGAAAACAAAACAAACACACTTGATAACAATAGGAATTTTTGCAGTGATTTTTTTTTTACTGAATTAAATAAAAAAATAAAAAATGATTTATTTCCTTTAATTCAGTGAATGTCATTTAGAGGTATTTTTAAAAGATGACTTTGTCCTCTATTGTTAGTAAGGACATTTAATACAACCTTTTAACTAGGAGCACAAGCTGACTAGTCAGTTAAGAGCTAATGATTAATCATTGCAATAATTGCCTGAATAGTTGAATAATCTTTGTAATATTTGTTAGATTAGTCAATTATCAAAATAATTGTTAGTTGCAGCCCTAATGTGCATTCACACTAATAGAATTTACACCAAAAAAAAGACACATTCATTGTTTGAAAATAAATAAATAAATAAATTGAATGAAAGTGAATGGTGACTGAGGCCAACATTCTACCTAACATCTCCTTTTGTGTTCCAAGAAAGAAAGTCATACGCGTTTGGAACATCATGGAGGTGTGTAATGACAACATTTCCGATTTTTCACAACTATTTGTTTAACATGACTGAGTCAATCTGACTACATTAGGTTGTAGCACCAAAACAAAATTTCAAGGGTTAGATCAAGTAGAAATTGCTCCTTAAGCTAACAATTGAGGGTTATCACTTTTTACAGTGTATGCTCATATAATGTATGTACTGTAAGTCTCATACCATGTGCATGTTTTGACAAGTATTATTTGCACAGTATTGTGTACACAGCTTCCTGCAAACTTCTCTGGCACATGAACACACGTAACCCCCCGTAGTCCAAAAACCAGTGATGTGCATCTTCAGAGCCCAGTGGTCATGTGACACATCTGGAGGTTTCCAGTTCTATGCCCTAGTTGGATGGAGATGAGGAGGACCTTACATCCTGGTGAGAGAGAGACTGAGATAAAGAAAGGGATGACATTGACTCGTCCTAACACTTCAGTGGCCGTGTGAGGGATGCTCCCGTGAAAGTGGGGGAGGGTGGATTTTTCACTGTCTCACAGTGCAACACCATCAGTGCACCGTCCTAGCGTACATATGCCAAACTGAGACACTCCCACATTGACAGCAGAGCTCCAGACAGTAATTAGGAGAGGGAATGGGGCACAGAGATGTGTGTGAAGGGATGCTTGACGCAGATATACATTAATATGTATTATGTGCTATTTACTCTATGTATTGTATGTCTGTTGTGCAGCAGGTAGGTCTATGTAAGCCTAGCCACAAACATCTCACGCTGAGCTGAGGTGAATATCTGTTTGTAATCTCCTATTCTGGTGCAGTGAGTTGTGCATGCCAGCTGAGTGTCTGTCAGTGTGCAGGACAAGAGGGAAGTTTTGCATTTGTGGACACTCAGGGACAGACTGTGGATGGCTCTGTATGTAGTGAAGCATGGAGCGATGTCAGGGTCTGTCACTGCCTGTGTCTGCTGCCCACTCGAGGCCGCCCCAGAGGCACTGTTTAAGCATCAGCCATCACACACACACACACACACATACACACATACACTCACACATACTTAAAAACACATTCAAGGAGCTTGGAAGAGAGTTGCAGTCTCACTGGAGATGTATCCTTCTTCCTTAGTGTGTGGGTGTGTGTGTGTGTGTGCGTGTGTTTCCAAGTTATGTGTTCTCTTAATGCAGCAGGTGAATCTCCAATCTGGACCCCCAGTTGTGTGTGTGTGTGTGTGTGTGTGTGTGTAAGTTGTTTGTTTGGAAGGTGGGCTTGTTTCGGTTTAGGTGGAAATTAGGGCTGTTTGTGTGTAAGGGCACATTTGTTTCTTGCAGTGGAAGAGTGAGGGAAAGAGGGAGTGATGGAGGGTGAAAGCAGGGGGAGATGAGACACTTTGATGGTGTTAATTTTGGGTTTATCTCACAGATGGTATGAATGATTTCTGTTTGGTTGGAGCTCAGCTAGAACACCAGGGGTCCTTTTATCTTTTTTTTTTTATTATTTTTTTTTATATTTTTACCTATTTTATCACCAGACCACCCCCCCCCCCCCCAACACACACACACACACACACACACACACACACACACCACATGTACCCAAACGGCACAACAACATTTTTGTTTTGATTACCTTGTTAACATTGCACATCATTGGAAATTTTGTTCCATTTGTATTTAGACAAGAGGCTCCACGTGGACTGATTTTGATAAGTGGGTAGCCTGGTCTGAAGAGCAAAATAAACTTGCTTGTTATTGAAAGTAGCCACAAATGCAAAGGCTGAACTTGATTAAGTTCGGCGATGTTGAATTTGGCCAGCTATTGATACCAATGATAATGGTTCTTCAATGGAACAACCGAAATCAAATCTCTAAATGTTTACGATCTCTACATGGGCTACTCTTTATTACTGCAAGATTTGAAGGTTTAAACATGCTGGTTTATGGGATACCATGAGTTTTAATGGCGTAACACAGAGCAGATTACATGTGGTATACATGTATATTGCAAGAGTTGTCTGAGAATCTTGAAACGCATTGCTATTAAGGTACTTGCATGACTTCGTATTGTCATTGACATTATTACTAGTTGTGGTGAAATGTTCAGAGCAAGCTGTAAGGACACGTTTTAAAATAAAGTGCACAAAATCAGACCCTAGTAATATGATGATCCCCTATTTACCTTATGCGCCAGAGAAACTAGCGCACAGCCATCTTGAAAATTTTGTCTCAGAACTTCTGTTCTAGCGGTTCTATATAGATATATATAGTGTTAATGTCAAAGTGTAATTAGTTAGTGAAATGGATTTGCAGGTTACAGAGTTGTCAAAAGCTATCATACGTATTTTAAAGTGTTCAGGGGATGTCATAACAACTGGAAGCAGAGAGGGGAGATTTTAAAACAAGATTACTTCATTTATAAATACACAAGATTCTACCTTCAAGCTGTGGACATACTGATATGCCTCTGTGCTAATGAAACTCCAAGAGACAACACAAAGCCATTAAAAATATCTCTGTACGACACCTCTGACCATCTTCTCATGTCATTCACCCATTGCGTTATAGTTAAAGCAGATTTTTTGAGCATTAAAGCGTGATGGGGGGATACTATATTTATACAAACATACACATGTGAAAGAGTATGTTTTATTTTATATTCCATTTACAACAATTTAAATCACATTTAAGCCTCTAAAAAATGTAGGGTGACAAATTAATTTTGAAAAGTACAATTGTCATTTCCTTTAATGTTGAACTTGAACTTGTAATAATACGAGCTGTCACTTTTGGAAATTTCATATCAACTACATTATTAAACACATTGTTAACGAGTTGAAACCTAAAAATTAAGCAAAATTACATGTATAACAATTAAACACTTGTATTATGAAAATGTGCATTTTGTCATAGCTGTCTGAATGTCGTCTGCTAGGTCCAATTTACCTCTATGTGTTGGAAAAAACAAACATTTAGAGTGACAAAAAAAATAAAAATAAAATAAAATAAAATAATAAAAAAAAAAAAAAAAAAAACATCTCACTAGCATTATCATTTTGTAAAAGGGTAAAAGGGTCACACCATCAACTCTTGGTGAGAAATACGTTCTGTGCTCCCACATGTAATCCATTCTGATCGACTCGTCTCAAGAGCTCAAATACAAACAGGAAGTTAGATGACAAAATTCAGAAGAGCGGAGCCCAGAAAAGAGGCAGGGCTTAATAAAGTGAATAGAACAACTTCATTTCGCATAACGTTGGAATTCCATTTGAAATCTTCTGTCAAACAGCGGCAGAGGAGCATTATAAACTCAACTGCCCTGCTGTGCAAAGGTAAAGTGAGACCTTAGTGTTCAAAGTATGCTAAAGCCTTCAGCAAATGCCCTGGATTCAGCCGACATACCACTCCCTTGTACTTTTGTTCTGCTGGGTGTCAGCAAAATTAATAATTCAGACCATTTACGGAGTAACTCTGAAATTAATCCTGACGGAAACTTGAGGAGAAGACATGATTACATTCATTTAGCTCAGCACATTTAACCCGAGCTTCCAAAACCCTTCAGTTTAGACAGGTGAGGCTTGCTTTACTTTTTGCTTTTAAATAAATAAATTAATATTTTATGTATTTCTTTTTAAACCAGGAACAAATGTATTGTTATGCTTACTGCGGTGCAAATATACTGTGAACTCTCTGGCCAAACAGTCAAAGGCAATCTTTAAAATGTGTGAAACTATAAATTAAATACACATTTTTCCTCGTTAATTCAAAAATAGAAACCTGCCATAGAAACAAGAATGCAGTGAATTTGCATGAGTTTGGCAGAGGGTAATTGAGTGCTCTCCTGGCCGCATGAAGTGGGGGGCTGAGGATCTCTTCAGGTGTTTTTAACCGAAAAGCTCACAACTCAAGGTTAAGCCGGGGCAGGCACCAAAACTCGCTAAAATTGCAGCTGCTGCTCCTTTCAGTCAGTCTTGTGTGGTTACCTCGATTCATAAGACTTTGTGGACATATCTGAACTTCACCGATGTAGGTGGGGGAGCAGGTGGATGGGTTGAGGGGGCATCACTTCAATGCCGATGCCTATTTTATCTTACAAGACTGACCACACACTCCTCATTCGCCCACAGGATGGAGGCGAGGATTGAGATGATTTACCCCCTCCTTACATTCTGTTTATCTATACAGTATGCCGGCTATCAATCAACAGTTATTCTGTCCATGCATATAGTACATGCTCTTTGATCTTTTCAGCTCACATTGTTTTATGGTACTATTGCAATCTAATAGAATTTGCACAGCAGATGTTCAGAGACATTTTGGGACATATTGGTAAATATAACATATACAATTAAGTTGCAAAATTAACATATTAGATCATAGTCCACACAATATTAGTGCCCTTAAAAATATATAAATGTAGTTAACAATAATAATAATAATAATAATAATAATAATAATAATATCCTGTTTGATGTGCTGTATGGGCGTTAGTAGTATAGTACATTTTTACACAGGTCATCAAACTGCTTCGTGTCATCCTAGCTCCATATTTGTTTCTGTCATTAAGAGCAGAAGCTGCTAACTTATACAGCCTAGCAACAATTTGAAATACTGTGCTGCGCCTCTCGAATAAAACCCATATATGAGCCAAACCATTAACTGGTTACAATCAGAATCAGGCAGAGACATTATTATGACGAGGAGCTGGTGAAAGTCATTCATCAGGCTTCGGCGTTAGTCATGGATGACCCTTCATTTACCACTGATCCAGTGCTGGATAAAGACACAGCGCACTGATTGGACGCAACGGCGGACCACGAGCGCTTCACGAGCACCGAGCCAGAGCTGAGGAAACACACACACGATTCCGACCTGTCCGTGCATCTGTACTCTTACAGCGATTGCAGGTAGACATGCACGCCCGCACCGACGGCTTTGTTGTAGCTCTATGAGGAGATAGCGGCTGCTCGTGCAACTCCGTGTCTCCGGACGGTCGAGGCTGATACTCACATGAGCGCAACGAGACCTACATTTATCCCCAACCGAGTATCCGTTTGTTTTGCTCATTCAGAGAGAGAGTGAGAGAGAGAGAGAAAGAGAGAGAGACAGAGAGAGATACAGAAACATATATCTGTCAACATAAGAGTTACTCTCCGCTAAGAGCCCACCGGACTATCGTTTGGAAGGGAGTTGCTATTTAAAGCGACTGAGGAGGACTTGCTTCGTCTCCGGCTCTTTCAGTAGAAACATTTCTCCGTTTTGTCATTCCCTGAAGAAGTTGACTTCGTTTGGTGAAGTTTTGCCAATGGGATGCTGAAACACATCAACAGCAGGTAGGAGCACCGATGGCCTCAGCGTGAACGCTCACTTGCACTTTTAACCTTAGCGCGAATACAACATCCTAGATCGGTCATGCCGAATTAAAATGGACATCCGGAATAATGAGTTCGTAGCAGAAGTAATTTGTTTGAGCATGTGTACATATTGAGTTCAGGTTAATGTAAGTCATAAAGACTGCACACAGGTTGTAAATCTGTTCACGTGCGGTGCATGTAAGTTTTACCTATAAATAAG